>NW_026931306.1:227500-466145 GCF_032062105.1 Saccostrea cuccullata | reverse complement strand
GAAGCATGACTGAACTTTATACATGTATACTGACATGCAAAAGAAATGCAACACCCTACTTTAGGGGGAAATAATTATATATAGTAAAGAATTTCTTATCTAAAAAAGTATGGATATCTTCAATTTTGTAAATATTGGTAATTTAACGGTTGAACATCTTTCATACCATAACCGGAAGTCAAGTTTGAGTCTGCTTAACAGAAATAAAAAATTGCATGTGTAACAAAACAATTGGCAATATTTTTGTGTTTTAAGGGTTTGTAACTGTTCATTATAAGTAATACAGCAATATTTCAAAAAATAAATTCTTCTCCCGTTTCCCGTAGTGATGCTAAGGCTTCCTATAAATGACTTAAGTACGCATTTTCATTGCTGTAGCGGGAAAATATCAAAATAAAGGTGATGGAGAGTTGCTGATGCAAAGATTCACTACATTACGCTTCAACAGGATTTTACGTATCATTAGCATTAATGACAGTACTTGGACCGGAAGTCCAGGGTTACTACAATGCCCTAGGTTTGAGAAATTTCGACCTAATTATCTGAAAAACAGGCATTTAAAAATGACTAATAATAATTCTTTCAATCAAATCTCGATATTGATGAACCTATTGTATCGTAGAAATTAAACTGCAGTTGTTCTGTAGGACAGTCTTAAACGTTTTAATTGAATGGCTGAAAGGGGGGTGTTTTAACAGTCATATGTTACGTTCTAAAGTTAAAGATAATCATTTAAGCTCTTCTGAGCCAAAGGCTCAAAGAGCTAATGCTATGGCCATTTGTGCGGTGTACATTAACTTTTTAGAATATGGGCCATAACTCAAGAACCCGTTGGCCAATCAGTGTCAAATTTGTCACAGGGTATCCTTGGCCCAAGGGCTACCATTTATATTAAAATAAGGGTTGGAACTCTTAAACAAGGGGAGATAATCAGGAAAACAAAACCAAAAGTGCTGGTTGCTAAAAAATCTTCTCCTCCAGAACCACCGGGCAGATTTTCACCAAACTTACATACAAGGATCAGGATACGTCGAAGATTAAAATTTGCATGGGGAATTACCCTGGGGCAAAGGGCATGGTCTCAAGGTCACTACAATGTTGACCTAAATTTACACCTAATAAAAACGTTCATATTTCGCTTACTATAAGGACTAGGATCATCAAATCTTGTAAGTTGATGCATCTTAGGACTTCACAACATGTTAACTCAAAAGTAGGTCACGGTGACTAACTTTTTAGGTCACCTGAGTAAACTCAGGTGACCTATTGCTATCTGTTTTCGTCCGTCGTCGTGCGTCGTTCGTCGTGCGTTAACATTTAAACATTTTCAGCTTCTTCTCTGAAACCGCTGAACCAATTTCAACCAATTTTGGCATATAGCATTTATGGGTGAAGGGGAACAAAAATTGTGAATTTCATGGTCTCTGCCCCCCAGGGGCCTGGGGGGTGGGGCCAAAACCAGTAAAATTAGTGCAATCTTTAAAAATCTTCTTCTTTACTCCTGGACATCAAGCAGTCAAACTGTTGGTATGATTGTAATCAGCATTGAGTCCTCTACCAAAATTGTGAAATTCATGGCCCCAGGGTCAGGGGTTCAGGTGTTGGGCGGGGCTCTATTGATTATATAGTAAAAATGCATTATTTCTTTGAAAATCTTCTCTGCTCCTGGGTATAAAATAAACTAACTAAGTACATAGTTGTGATGAGCAAGAGTGCCTCTACCAAAATTGTGAATTTTATGGCCCCAGGGTCAGGGGTTCTTGTGATAGGGCGGGGCTCTATTGATTATATAGTGAAAATGCATTATTTCTTTTAAAATTTTCTTCACTGTTCCTGAGTATTAAATAAACTAATTAGGTACATAGTTATGATCAGCAAGAGTGCCTCTACCAAAATTGTGAATTTAATGGTCCCAGGGTCAGGGGTTCTTGTGTTAGGGCGGGGCTCTATTGATTATATAGTGAAAATGCATTATTTCTTTGAAAATCTTCTTCTCTGTTCCTGAGTATTAGATAAACCAATTAAGTACATAGTTATGATCAGCAAGAGTGCCTCTACCAAAACTGTGAATTTTATGGCCCCAGGGTCAGGGGTTCTGGTGTTAGGGTGGGGCTCTAATGATTATATGGTGAAAATGCATTATTTCTTTGAAAATCTTCTCTACTCCTAGGTATTAAATAAACTAATAACTAAGTACATAGTTATGATGAGCAAGAGTACCTTTTCCAAAACTGTGAATTTTATGGCCCCAGGGTCAGGGGTTCTGGTGTTAGGGCGGGGCTCTATTGATTATATAGTGAAAATGCATTAGTTCTTTGAAAATCTTCTTCTGTGCCTCTGGATATTAAATAAACTAACTAAGTACATAGTTATGATGAGCAAGAGTGCCTCTTCCAGAATTTTGAATTCTATGGCCCCAGGGTCAGGGGTTCTTGTGTTAGGGCGGGGCTCTAATGATTATATAGTGGAAATACATTACATCTATGAAAATCTTCTCTCTACTTCTGGGTATTAAGTAGATGAACTACCTATATAGTTATGATGTGCAAGGGCTCTCCTTCCAGAATTGCAAATTCAAGGCTCCTGGGTCATGGATACAAAAGAGGGATGGTGGTGGGGGGGGGGGGGGGGGGGGGGGGATGGGGGCTCTACTTATATACTGGAAATGATTGTTTGAAATCTGCTCCTTATTATTAATCAAACATTTTTGATAAGCTAGTGTGCCTTTTCAAAAACTGTGCAATGTGTATACCTAGGATCAGGGGTTCATGTGTGGTAGGGGCACTTCTGATTATTGCTGAATATTACTGATTAGTTGAAATATATTTTTTGTTCCCCTACCCTGCTTATGGGTATAAAGTAAACAAACTAAACAATTGCTAAGTGTATAGTTATGATTCACAATGGTGACCATTTCAAAATTGTGAATGCCATAGCATCTGGCTTAAAACATGAACCAAATTCAATCATTTGAAAGTTGTTGCGTGATGCTCAGGTGATCTATAAGGCCCATGGGCCTCTTGTTCTTTAGGGTGTCATATCATGATATGCAAAAGTTATGTCCAAGGTAAAACTGCTTGATTTTGAGGTTGTGAATGCCTATAACCTTACGAAATAATCCACAAAAAGACGAAAATTCAACTCATCATTTCAGCGTCTTTTTCTCACTGTACATTTACCATTGGAATTTAGAGCAGCACGAACCCGATCTCAAACAATTTTGAAAAATTGAAAATGCCATAATTTTGTCAAAAATCAATGAAGCTAAATGACATTCAAACTAGCTTGATCTGTAAGTCATCAAGATACACTCACATACCAAAATTCAGCTCAATATCTGGAAGCGTTTAGAAAAAAGTGCTGAAAACCAAGTAGGGCAGACAGACGGACGGACAGACGCAGAGGAAACTTATAGTCCCCCCTGGTTTAACCGATAGAGGACTAAAAGCATGACGGGTCTTATAAAGTCTATCTGTGCCACAAATGGAGTATTAATAATGCTAGTTATGCATGTATTAGATGTATGGTGCCTATATCCCTGTTTTAATTTTTAGGTCACCTGAGTTAACTCAGGTGACCTATTGCTATCTGTTTTCGTCCGTCGTCGTGCGTTGTGCGTCGTGCGTTAACATTTGAACATTTTCAGCTTCTTCTCTGCAACCACTGAACCAATTTCAACCAAATTTGGCCTAAAGCATCTATGGGTGAAGGGGAACAAAAATTATGAATTTCATGATCCCTGCCCCCCTGGGGCCTGAGGGGTGGGGCCAAAACCACTAAAATTAATGCAATCTTTAAGAATCTTCTTCTTTACTCCTGGACATCAAGCAGTCAAACTGTTTGCATGATTGTAATCAGCAATGAGTCCTCTACCAAAATTTTGAAATTCATGGCCCTGGGGTCAGGGGTTCTAGTGCTAGGGCGGGCTAAATAAGTAGGTAGTGAAAATGCATTATTTCTTTGAAAATCTTCTTCTCTGCTCCTGGGTATAAAATAAACCAACTAAGTACATAGTTATGATGAGCAAGAGTGCCTCTACCAAAATTGTGAATTTTATGGCCCCAGGGTCAGGGGTTCTAGTGTTAGGGTGGGGCTCTATAGATTATATAGTGAAAATACATGAATTCTCTGAAAGTCTTCTTCTCTGCTCCTGGGTATTAAATAAACTAAATAAGTGCATAGTTATGATGAGCAAGAGTGCCTCTACCAAAATTGTGAATTTGTTTGGCCCCAGGGTCAGGGGTTCTGGTGTTAGGGCGGGGCTCTATTGATTATATAGTGAAACTTTGAAAATCTTCTTTTCTGCTCCTGGGTATTAAATAAACTAACTAAGTGCATAGTTATGATGAGCAAGAGTGCCTCTGCCAAAATTGTGAATTTTATGGCCCCGGGGTCAGGGGTTCTGGTGTTAGGGTGGGACATATTGATTATATAGTGAAAATACATGAATTCTTTGAAAATCTTCTTCTCTGCTCCTAGGAATTAAATAAACTAACTAAGTACATTGTTATAATGAGCAAGAATACCTCTTCCAAAATTGTGAATTTTATAGCCCCAGGGTCAGGAGTTCTAGTGTTAGGGCGGGGCTCTATTGATTATATAGTGAAAATACATTAAATCTTTGAAAATTTTCTTCTCTGCTCCAGGCTATTAAGCAGATGAACTACCTATATAGTTATGCTGGACAAGGGCCCATATCTTCCAGAATTGTGAATTTCAAGGCCCCAGGGTCAGGGGTACCATAGAAGGGGGGGCTGTACTTATATACTGAAAATGAATGAATGGTTTGAAATCTGTTCCTTGGTATTAATCAAATATCAAGGCCTAAGGGTCAGGGGTTCATGTGTGGTAGGGGCACTACTGATTATTGCTGAATATTACTGATTAGTTGAAATGCATTTTTTGTTCCCTTACCCTGCATATGGGTATTAAGTAAACAAATTAAGCAACTGCTAAGTGTATTGTTATGATGATCAATGGTGCCTCTTTCAAAATTGTGAATGCCATAGCATCTGGCTTAAAACATGAATCAAATTCAATCACTGGAAAGTTGTTGCATAATGCTCAGGTGACCTATAAGGCCCATGGGCCTCTTGTTAAATTTTGTGGGCATTTGTTTTCAAATTGATTTGAAGGAATATTTTGGACACTTTAAGGTCTTCAAGGTCTTTGTCAGTTGATGCATCTTGGGTCCTTGAACAGCGTCGGTGCCTACTTTTTAGCTCACCTGAGCTGAAAGCTCAAGTGAGCTTTTCTGATCACATTTTGTCCGGCGTCCGTCTGTCTGTCCGTCTGTCTGTCTGTCTGTAAACTTTTCACATTTTCGACTTCTTCTCAAGAACCGCTGGGCCAATTTCAACCAAACTTGCCACAAAGTATCCTTGGGTGAAGGGGATTCAAATTTGTTCAAATGAAGGGCCACGCCCTCATTCAAGGGGAGATAATTAGGAATTATTGAAAATTTGGTGGCATATTTTAAAAATCTTCTTCTCAGGAACCACTGTGCCAGGAAAGGTGAAACTTATGGGGAAACATCCTCAGGTAGTGTAGATTCAAGTTTGTTCAAATCATGACCCCCGGGGGTAGGGCGGTGCCAAAATGGCCGACCAAAGTTTTACATAGAAATATATAGGAAAATTCTTTAAAAATCTTCTTCTCAAGAATGACAAAGCCATAATTTATCATATTTGTATGGAAGCATGCTCAGGTAGTGTAGATTCAGATTTGTTCAAATCATGACCCCCAGGGGTAGGGCGGGGCCAAAATGGCCAACCAAAGTTTTACATAGAAACATATAGGAAAATTCTTTAAACATCTTCTCAAGAATGACAAAGCCATAATTCATCATATTTATATGGAAGCATGCTCAAGTAGTGTAGATTCAAATTTGTTCAAATCGTGACCTTCAGGGGTAGGGCTTGGCCAAAATGGCCGACTTGAGTTTTATATAGGAGTTTTATATAAGATTATATAGGAAAATTCTTTAAAAATCATTTACTAACAAATAGCAAATCCATGATTGGTCATGGGACTACTTTTGGATTTAAACTTTACAATAAAAAGCCATTTTCTACTTTTTCCTACCCTTAGTGCTCAGGTGAGCAATGTGGCCCATGGGCCTCTTGTTTAATTTTATGACAAATCCCTTCTTAAACATTTAATCCCATTATTTCAGACACTGCATCTTGGGTCCTTAAAACATATTTATGAAAAAGTAGGTCACTGTGACCTACTTTTTTAATTTTGCAGGCATTTGTTTTCAAATTATTTAAAAGGCATATTTTGTTTACCTTCAGACCAATGATTCTCATTTCACACAAAGATTGCCCATGACCTAATGGTGTGTCATGACCTTGACCCAAGGTCATCTGTGCAAGTTCAAGGTCACTGAAAGAAAAATTGTATGATTCATGTTTGATGCATATCTTTATTATGGAAAAACTTACCTCTGAAAAACCCAGCGGGGGGTATTTTGTCCCGTTTGGACAGTTCCAGTTAATATTAAAGTTTAGGTCAATTTTTAATTTTAATTTCCATTTATTAATATTAAATTGTAGGTCGATTTTTAGAGATAAAAAAGATATATAACAATGACTGATGCCTAATTTTAATAATTTTAAAGTAAATTATATATTGTACATCGGAATAAACTCATTAAAAAGAATTTTCTCAGATTTGTCTTTTTTCGTGTGTTGTATGATCGCTATTTCCCTGTTATATGATCGCATCATAAACAGATACATGTCATTGACGATCGCCTCGTGGCTGTCCAATTTTCCAGTTAAAATTTGTTTTGAGAATAATACATGCATGCAGCTTCACTTCTCAAAACATTTTGTTCATACTTTGAAGAATCATTACATAACAACAACCTGCAATTCTCTTAGAAAATAACAACAATAAACAATTTTAAAGCATGGAAATTTGATGTTTGGAACATTGTTGAATTGATCGGTAGCGTTTGCACAGAAACTGTTTAACAAATTTACTTTCGATGAATCCTAAACTGTTGATAATTATCTAAATAAAATGTTTTCTAATTTTATTTACAGCTGGTTACACTCCAGCACACACAATACTGTTTTAATTTACCCCCTACGACACTTTCTTCTTCAATGTTTTGATCAGAGTGTTGACAGGGGTGTTAGATAGGACAACTTTGCTACATGACATGAACGTATCAAGAAAATAAGCTGGTATTTTAATAAGTACAGCATTTAAGTAAAGTTTTATATCAATGCAGTATAAAGTTCTTTGAACTGTGATACTAATTTTCTCCAACTTTCCTGTTCAATGCCTCCGTAGTTTCACACTGTTGTTAAACCAGAGGCATAAATAACACGTAAATCATCATGAATTTCACAGCTTTGTTTGTTCAATGAAGTGTAGCACTGATTAGTCAGCCCCCGGGCTGACTAGTTACGTTAGGATGAAACTGCAAGTGCGCTTGCGTTAATCGGAATTCTGGGAAAAAGATTTGCACAATTTTTTCCAACCAGAGGGCGTGCTTCTACACGCACACACGACCTCGATCTATTTATAGACTGCATTGTTCTTCGTCGTTCTCGACGAAAATTTATGACATAGACTATTCAGCTTCTAGATGGGATATTTGTCAGTTTTTAAATGATACTATGAAAATATTTCTTTGCTTCTAATAGATGATAAGTACATTTATTCCCTCAATCACCATTACAAGCCGAAGATTTAAATTGTGTATTCCTCTGGATGCCTGATGCAAGACTCCCTCGATCAGTATTCAATACCTTGCATAAGACATGTACGGGTCGGAATTACACAACAATCCACTTGCCACAAAGGCCCCAAAATAGTGAGAAAAAAAAAAGATCAATTTCTCTTCACTCTAATGATGGAAGTTATGAAAACATCAGCTAGAAGACCACTGTAAGACAGAAAATTCTTATAATTTACATGATGATAGACGTGTAAGTGCCGCTTGTGCACGTGAACCGCGCCCACATGTGAGACCACAGTGGAAATGCGATAGCTGAGAGAACTGTGCTGATTTATAGACTGGGTCAACACCCCCCCCCCCCCCCCCAATGAAAAGAGAGAGGGGGGATGGATTCCAGTTTTTAATCTATAGTTTTGCTATGATGGTAGACATCATCAAAGACATTTTGTGTACATTATACGTACTGTATGTATAAATATATTTTGAATTTCCATTTAAAATTGTTTTTTGTGGCGTTCATTACTTTTTTGGAAGCAATTCTTTTCTTTCCTAATAACACTAAAATGGATGCTCAAACTTGGAAATTAAATTAAATACAGATGCAGTATGCCCCCCCCCCCCATGCATTGCCTCGAAATACACACAAATGAAAACTGTTATTTAATAATATTTAAAAACGATCTAACACAAAGTCTACCTTCCTTTTATTCATCATAATCTGCATATCATTTTTATAGAATTAAACGTGATCTTAGTTGCCATGGTGGCTTTTGTTCATTTACCGGTATAAGATGAACTTTCTCTGATGTCTGCGCCGAAGAGAATTTATTGGAGATCATTGTAATGGTCACGATGCAGAATTAAAAAAAAATTATTCTATGCTTTATTTTTCATTATGTATGTGGCATTATGTTACAAATAAGAAAACAATTACACTAATTTAACTTTTCTTACAATGGCATTTATTACATTTAAGGAACACAACATGATGGATAGATCAAATCATAAACCATTACAAAACAAGAAAGAAACTTTCTGTATTCCAGTGGCTGACACTCAGCTTTTTTTAAAAAGCTAACCTTGTACCCTATAACGGCACATGGATTTGTTAATCATGCCCCGCAGGTATTTCAACCAACACAGGTGTTAACACTCTTGCGTACACAGTGTAAATCTCTTTATTTGTCAGACAATTAAAATTCTGTTAGAAGCCAATCAAACGTAATCAAATTTAGGAATTTACTGGCATCAATTTATTTCATGCATTTCACATTTAAATAAATATAAGACAATAAAAATGAAATATTTAAGTATACTTTTTCAATTAATCGTTACTAATAAATGGTAAAAGAGACTAAAGTTGTGATTGTGAAAACTTTTCCGTATTTTAATTTTTTGTTGCGGTTTTACTTTTAGTACACGATTGCAACTTCCAAACTTCACAAGATGAACACTGCATGATGTTAATGAATATTACGTTGATAAATTATTTACTAGATGAAGCAATGTTTTTTTTTTCTTTTGTCATCAATGGATATTTAATAGAATTTATCTTGTAAGAAAGCAATTGAATAAATACTTTATTCTTTATTGTTTACAGGGGCATTTAGTTTTCGGCATAAAATAATCAAAAAAGTTACAAAATTGGCACAGATTTGCTTTGAAATTGACGTAAATTTTACTGATTTTGGGGCTTTTTTTGTAAACTTGAGCCTTGAAATTAGGTCAATTCTGTATATTGGGCGACCCCAACGGTTCTGAGAAAATAAGTATCGACCTATTTTCTTTAAATTACGGTAACTTTACACACAAGTAGACTACACTAAGATACATAATTCTGTGTATTGGTTTTTGATTTTGATGAATGGTGTTGCCATGGTTACTAAAAATAGAAAGGATCACTTCATTATAAATAGGGATCTGACCTATAGAACCGGGCTTGGTTTTTTTCTCTACAAAAAACTTGTTGATTTCCGTTCCGATTAATGACATTAGGCTGAATACATATAACAATCTGTTTTCCCTAAATCTTTTTTTCAGTGAGTAGAGGTAGGAGTAACCCTTTCATTGATTTTCCGAGTTTGGTATCTCCAAATATAATAATTGATATTTGGATTTACTACTCATTGTGGATAATGGTAATGTCTGCTGTCTCTGAAAGTTTATAATTCTTTTTATTATATGATTGAATAATTTCCATCTCTCTGATTGGCTGAGATCCAACTATGTTAGAAAAATACTACGCTGTATTGACCTGCACGTGACGTTGCAGGTCAATACAAGGATTTATTTCCTCTACATTGATCTAAAAATAGATCAGAAAATTCCAAATTGATACAAATTGTTTTGGGAAGCTATCTAATGGACTATGACTTTTTTCATGTGAACAAAACATAAGCGAATATATATTTTCAGTTCAGGGTGGTAAGAGGGGATGCAGGGACCCCCCTCCAACACTTTAACTGAACAACACTTTTTACTTTTTGGCAGTCAGTTTTCCCTGATAATACTCCTTCCTTTCAAAATCTATCCTATAAAAAAACTGATATTATATTTTTTTTCATGGCAACTAAATAAAATTGATAAAAAACATTTCAAATGGATGCGACTAATAAGGTTTATTTACATTTTAATTCCGGTTCTCTCTTGTATTTGGTTAGGACTTAATTAAATGCAAACAAGTAATGAGCTGTATCATTTTATCAGTGAATCATATAATAAAACAATTATTGCTGTTTTTTGGTCAATACAATGATTTAGCCATCTTCGAAGTACAATATTCACCTTGCCCTTCGGGCTCAGTGAATATTGTACCCCTCAGATGGCTAAATCATTGTATTGACCTCAAAAAACAGCAATAATTGTATAATGTCGAGACTATTTATCCGTGAATATAATAAAATATGTCATTAATGTGTGCAAATTATATTGGTCTAAACGAAAACCAAGGGAGTACAGTTACTGATATATGTAGCCAAAATCAATGTGATTTAATTCTGCGGAATATATACAATTGAAATTCATCGCAGCTCAATACTGCAAAGAATACCTGTATCGAGTAACGCAGAGTGAGTTATTTTTGTCCTCGAAGAATATGTGCTTATACTGAGGTTTGTTCCACCTGACTGACAACTGTTCATTGGATTTTTACAATTTGATATCTCTTTAGTGTTTCTAATATCGATCAAGAATGGGCATGTATAAAGGATAGATAATTGAGGGAAAATACATAAGTCTATAAAAAAAATTAGAATAGTCTTTGAAAAGGCGAAATTTAAAACTTTAAAAGTGTGGTGCCAGGTGGATTCGATCCCCCTACTTTAAAAAGAAAGTTTCCACGGTGTAAAAATCAGCGTATATATCAACCGAGCTAGTCTGGCTATAAGAAAAAGAGGTATAAAGAATAAGGTACACTTAGCTTCTCATGAGGCCTATTTTCAGAGGTTGGAATTTTTTTGCACCAATTCTCTCTAGGACATGGGCTTTTTATATATAGTAATATTATCTTTGTATCACTGATAGTTTTTGAGATATGAGGTAAGAAAGTTAGCATGCACAATTTTGATGCCGTCATTCTAGATTACAAGGAAAGCTTTTTTCTCCAATATTCATCCGACAAAGTAATGCAAAACCTTTTTTTCAAAATTGATATATGAGCTGACAATATACAATAATGCAGTTTTGAAACATATGATTATTATTTGGCTTCCCGAGGTGTTTAATATTCACCGAGCCCAAAGTAAGAGGTTAATATTGCTATCATATCAAAAGTTGTCAAATCATCATTTTGACTAAAGAAAAGCTCGCAGCATTGTTTTCTTATGTGGTTCAATGATTACAAACTATATTGCTTGCAAATCGTGCCATCTTTTTTGGTTGTATAATGTCTGCTGAAGTTCTCACCAACCAAGTTAGAGATGCAGGGATACGTTTTACAAAAGAACTTGCAACTAAGTTTAAAAACTTTAGGTGATTGCAAAATATTATTGATTTTATTTCTAATTGCCTGCATAAATACATCTTTCTAAATTCTTTTTAAAAAGACTAATACCTTTTCTCATTTGCAGAAAAAAGAAAAGTTTTTGCATAACATTTTGGTCTTAGTTGGAAGTTCTTTTGTAAAATGCACTCCAGGATGTTATGAAACACCCAATCATACCATTTGGAAGTTTTCAATATATAGTTAATTCATTCAGATAGCTAGCGATCATTCTATCATCAGTTAATGAGATAATAAGATAGTTAAATGAAATCGGTCTTTTTAATGAACAAGATATACAAGCATATAAACAGTGACTTCTGTACCAAACAATCTTTCATCTCTTCTTGTCCAGTGGTTCTTGAGACGTCATTAATTTTTCACTAAATCATAATTACATGTATCTCCCCTTGAAAGAGGACGTGACACTTCAACTGAACAAACTTGAATTCGATACATGATAAGTTTGTTTGAAATTGACCAAGTGATTCTTGAGAAGAAGATGAAAATGTACAAGTTTACAACAATTAACAACAATGGACACATTTTGATAAGAAAAACTCACTTGGTGAGCTAGAAATATTGTAAAAACCAAATCATGCTAGGAACTTTCCACCCTCAGCCAATTTAAAACTTTCATTGAGACATGGACGGGTGAAAAATGCAAATGCAGTTCCTGCAGAAACCACAGCGTGGGGCTGCATAGCTGATGAGACGATATTTATCTTTTATTTATTCACTTAAACCCCTGTCACACCGGGGCTGCGTCCTCACGGCGACCGCACGGCGTCCTCAAAAAATGCAAAACGTCGAGGTGACCACAGTAGAGTCTCCTACAGCGCCGTGTCAACGCGGCGAGATCTCCACTGAACGCCGTAGGGTCGCGTAGGGTCTCCTAGAACGCCAGAGGACGGCGATCACTTTAAGCATGCACAAAGTACGCGCCGTGTGATCGAGGTCTGATAAGAACGCAGTAGAAACGTAGTATGATCGCCGTAGCAGCGCGGTGAGATCTCCAACAACGTAGTAGGAGCTCCGTACGAACGCCGTGAAGACACACATGATCGCGGCACGAACGCAGTGATAGTAGACTGCGCTTCCACGGAGATGTCGCGGAGTCCTTGGAGATGTCACTGCGTTTCTATCTCGTTTTTACGGCGCTTCTAATGAGATTTATTGTCTTGTGATTTTTTCGACTGCGATTACACGGCGACAGCACGGAGTTGTCACTGCGATCATTGCGCACCCATGGCATTTCTACAATGTCCGTTTGCGATCACAATGCGCTTTCACGGCGTTGTTAGAGCGTTGTCAGCCAGCTCACAAAACAAAAGCAATGGGATCATATTTGATCAGCAATAATTCCAACGTATTTGTTGCACTAGGAGCATTTAAGTGAAAAAAAAATGGAAGAGAAAATTACACCAGAACTTGTTCTGTTGTTTCACTTAAATTTTGTAGAAAACTTTTCAGTGTGTTTATTTTTTTTTTACATTCATAAATCTAACAACACATCTGAACCGATAAAATTGAAAAAAGGAGTTAAATCATAAAACTATTAATAATTTAGTACTAAATTATTTAAACAGAACATTTTTGATTATTAAGAATATTTCTTGGCATGATTAGAAGTCTTTTCATCGTGTAACTTGAATCTTCAAAAATGTTTTACATTCCTTCTAAATATAATATCAATGAGTATAGAACGCAATGTGAACGCAGTCAGCGCAGTGAGAACGCTGTGAACACGAGGTTAAAACTCCTAACGCGCCGTGAAAACTCCACTGAAGCACAGTCAATCGCATGGAGATCTCCGTGGGAACGCAGTAGAACGCCGTGAGATCGCCGTAGAATCGCGTCCGTCGCCGTAGGGATGCCGTGACATCTTCATATTATGAAAATTTTACAGAAATTTGTGCAATTTTCCTGCGATTCCACGGCGATTTAAAAAATTTAACAACGCCGTAATGACTCCGTGTGAACGCAGCTTGGTGTGACAGGGCCTTTAGTTTAGAAACAGCTGAATTTTCATTTGTTTTTGAAATCTTTCATCTGCTTTAATGATACCAACTCATTTTATTTCATTGTTTTCTAGTGTTTCTTTTATTTATTTTTTTTCTTACCCTCACAACAATGCATATCTTGCCTATGTAGGTAGGGACTGACCCAATCTCTAGGCAGGATGTGTATTGATGAGGAACATAAATTATTTTTAAATTATTATTATTATTATCTTTTTTTTTTAATTAATTTTTTTTTCTCCTTCTTCTTTCTCAATTTGGTTTAGCTATTTCTGTGCGAATTTTTAATTTTCTAAACTTTCAAATTTATTTATTTATTGTTTTGTATTCATTTATTTTTATTATTATTAATAATACAATTAGTTTTTTTTTATCTGAATTTATGGATTAAACTTAGTGCTTAATTTTTATTACTATCATATAACTTTTATTTATTTATTTATAATACTCACGTTATATTTATTTTTGTTCCTCTTAATGCAATCATATTGCTTTTCAATTTGTCTATTTTTTTCTTTAACTTATTCTAATGAAATTATAAATTCTTAAAATTTGTTAAATTCTTAAAATTTGTTAAATTCTTAAAATTCGTTTTATCTGTCATATGTATGTGTATATATGTACATGTGTTTTTGCATGTTAATTTATGTTGTAAATGTTTTCTTGTGATATTTAAACTGTGATAGTCGGTTTAAGAGCTCTACAGAGCTCATGTTTCTTTGTTATGTAATGTATACAATGCCGACTTTAAATAAAATTTACTTTACTTTACTTTAACTTTTTGTCCAGAAACTGCCGAACGAAGTTAAAAAATCCGAATTATAAAGATTAAATATATTTATCTAAATATATTTTTTCAAATTATTGTCACATATGTGCCTTTGGATATAAGGCAACATGCAGGTATCTTTGTTACATATTTTAGCAATTTTTCATTAAAAATGTAGGCCATGGAAATATTCCGGAAATGTAAAGTGTTTAAATTTAACTATGAGCACACGCAACGCGATTGACGAAATAGGTTTTTTTCGACTAGTCATAGCAATTGCATTGAACATATACAAATATTATTCATCGCGTTGCCTGTGCTCATATTAAAACATTTACAAATGTGCATAAAAATTTTTAGTTTTTTGCCAAAAACTGAAATCCGGGTAAAATTTGGAATTTATAATTCTGATATGTGACATTTTGGCGCCATTTCCTATGCATGATTCAAGTAAGGGGGTTGTCTCAAAATAACTTCGCAGGGTAATGACAGATTACCAGCCACTTCATTTTTCTTAATTTTCTTGGGCCAAATTTATATACAAAGTATATTTTGTTCTTTGAGCAGATGATAAAAATCAGGTTTCCTTTTTTTTTGTAGGTTTTTTGTGAATTTCGACCCTAGGGCAGGGGTGCCCCTAAAAATATCCTATTTTAAATTATTTCTTACATTCTAACCTATCAAAATGTCAGAATTTTATTTAGGGGCAGGCCTGCCCTGAAGGACTTCTAGGCCAAAATTCATGCCAAAATCAATGCTTTAACGTACGAAATGGTGTTTCGATCAACTTTGGAGGTTTATTGTAAAGTTCTGAACAATAAATTTTAGGTATAAAATACAAATTTGAAAAATTTAGACATATATACGGTAGAAAACAACAAATAAAGATTTATATTTAAATGTCACTTTTTCCGGAAAATTTTTCTCTCCGTTAGGTCAATTCTTTTCTCTTAGTGAATACATCCTTTCTGTGAAATACTTTCAAAATGCTACTCCTTCTACAGTTTTGGTCAGATTTCAATTTAACTTTGCACAAAAGTAGATTATACTAAGATACATAATTCTATATACTGGTTTTTGATTTTGATGAACAATGTTGCCGTGGTTACTAAAAATAGAAATTTTTGTGAAATACTTTCAAAATGCTACTCCTCCTACAGTTTTTGTCTGATTTCAATATAACTTAGCACACAAGGAGACTACACTAAGATACATAATTCCTTGTATTGGTTTTTGATTTTGATGAACAGTGTTGCCATGGTTACTAAAAATAGAAATTTCTGTGAAATACTTCCAAAATGCTACTCCTAGCTCCTACAGTTTTGGTCTGATTTAAATATAACTTGGCACACAAGTAGAGTACACTAAGATACATAATTCTGTTTATCAGTTTTTGATTTCGATACACAATGTTGCCTTGGTAACTAAAAATAAAAATTTCTGTGAAATACTTTAAAATTGCTTCTCCAAATACATTTTTAGTCAGATTATAGTATAATTTGGCATGCAAGTAGACTACACTGAAATACATAATTATCAGTTTTGTGTTTCTGATTTTGATGATTGATGTTGCCATAGTAACTAAAATTCAATATTCTGTAAAGTTTTATTAAACGCTACTCCTACAACTCTAGTCTTATTGCAGTCTTGCCACAAAAAGAGACTTATTCAAGGATCATTATTCTTTTTATTGCTTTTGTAAAGTTTAAAGTCCCAACTGCTAATTTTCTCTTCCTTTTCTAGTATTAGAGCGTTCGCTTCATGATCCGGAGGCCCGCGTTCGATTCTCGTTCGCGGCGCCTCGTCATACCTAGGATGTAAACAAAGGTAGTGACTGTTCCTTCGCCAAGCGCTTGGTACTAGAAGTGAAAGTCACGGGTCTTTCGGATATGACCTTAAAAATGTAGGTCCCGTGTCACGGTAGGCGCTGGCATGATAAAGAACCCTCACTGCTCAATGGCCCTGAGTGCCGAGTATAGGTCTAAATTTGAAGCCCTTCACCGGCATATGGTGACGTCTCCATATGAGTGAAAAATTCTCGAGAGGGACATTAAACAATATACAATCAATCAATCAATCTAGTATTAGAAGTACAAACCAGTAGAGCTACAGTCTCAACAGAGACTTCTGGTTTCAAAATGAGTTTTGGTCCATTGATAAAATTGTTCAAATTAAAAAATTATAATGATACTTCTTGAAAAGTTATTGTTTTTTATTCATTTAATCACTTCAATGAAAATTCAGCATTATAAAGATAATTTATTTAGCAGGAAAAACATTCTGAAAAATTATGCAAGAATGGTAATGAATCAAATGGCAATAATTCAAGATTCATCTGTGAATTAAGTTGCACCTTATCTGACAAGACAATAGAAGTAAAAAATAATCTTTTGAAATCTTGCTTGCTCCGAGCCCTTTCCATATGCTAAACTCTCAGTTGCAAAATTTTTAACTGTAAATAGTTGTAAAAGAAGTGACTTCAGTGAACCTTGCTCTTAGAATTTTATTTTTCTGACTATCGTGAAATTAGGATAAGTGAATCAGAAATCCAAGAAATTTTTTAAAAAATGATGCTAAAACAGATAAAATCATATGAATTATTATTATTATACTTTTCAATCCATTTTTAGGTGGTTAGCAGTTCGTTTGGAGTTTGTTGGCAACTGTGTTGTCTTTTTCGCTTGCTTGTTTGCAGTTTTAGAAAGGGACACACTAAGTGCTGGAATAGTTGGACTGTCAGTGACCTATGCTTTAAATGTGAGTACATAAAACAGAGGTGATACTGTAAATGTATCACATTTGGCTGTGTATTCTTTTTAGCTCACCTGAGCCGAAGGCTCAAGTGAGCTTTTCTGATCACATTTTGTCCGGCGTCCGTCTGTCTGTGTGTAAACTTTTCACATTTTCGACTTCTTCTCAAGAACCACTGGGCCAATTTCAACCAAACTTGCCACAAAGTATCCTTGGGTGAAGGGGATTCAAGTTTGTTCAAATGAAGGGCCACGCCCTCATTCAAGGGGAGATAATTGGGAATTAATGAAAATTTGGTGGCATATTTTAAAAATCTTCTTCTCAAGAACCACTGTGCCAGAAAAGATGAAACTTATGGGGAAACATCCTCAGGTAGTGTAGATTCAATTTTGTTCAAATCATGACCCCCGGGGGTAGGGCGGGGCCAAAATGGCCAACCAAAGTTTTACATAGAAATATATAGGAAAATTCTTTAAAAATCTTCTTCTCAAGAATGACAAAGCCATAATTCATCATATTTTTATGGGAGCATGCTCAGGTAGTGTAGATTCAAGTTTGTTCAAATCATGACCCCCGGGGGTAGGACGGGGCCAAAATGGCCGACCACACTTTTACATAGAAATATATAGGAAAATTCTTTAAAAATCTTCTTCCCAAGAATAACAAAGCCATAATTCATCATATTTAAATGGAAGCATGTTCAGGTAGTGTAGATTCAAGTTTGTTCAAATCATGACCCCCCGGGGTAGGGCGGGGCCAAAATGGCCGACCAAAGTTTTACATAGAAATATATAGGAAAATTCTTTAAAAATCTTCTTCTCAAGAATGACAAAGCCATAATTCATCATATTTATATGGAAGCATGTTCAGGTAGTGTAGATTCAAGTTTGTTCAAATCATGACCCCCGGGGTAGGGCGAGGCCAAAATAGCCGACCAAAGTTTTACATAGAAATATATAGGAAAATTCTTTAAACATCTTCTTCTCAAGAATGACAAAGCCATAATTCATCATATTTATATGGAAGCATGCTCAAGTAGTGTAGATTCAAATTTGTTCAAATCATGACCCCCAGGGGTAGGGCGGGGCCAAAATGGCCGATCGAAGTTTTTAAAGATATATATAGAAAATTCTTTAAAAATCATTTTCTAAAAAATAGCAAAACCATGATTTATTTAAACTTTACAATAAAAAACCATTTTCTACTTTTTCCTACCCTTAGTGCTCAGGTGAGCGATGTGGCCCACGGGCCTCTTGTTAGCGATTTTGGCAGAGAAGAGCTTTCGCTAATTTAAGTACAAAGCTAAAATGAGTTGCACATTTATACATTAATAAGAACATTAAGAAATGCACTAATTCATTTCTAGGCTAACTTGTTCGAAAATTCAATTTCTGCCAAATATTGTTCACGCTAAGTTCATTTACAGTATCTTTGAGAACTTCATTCCTAATTCTCCAAAAAGTTCTATAAAGAAACTATAGCAATTAAACTAAAGTAAAAGGTATGAATACAATTTTTAGCTCACCTGAGCTGAGGGCTAAAGTAAGCTTTTCTGATCATATTTTGTCCATCCTGTGTCCATCCGTCCATCTATAAATTTTTAACATTTTCGACTTCTCCTCAAGAACTACTGGTCCAGTTGTAACCAACTTTTGTACAAAGCATCTTTGGCTGAAGTGGAAGTTTAAATTGTTTAAATGAATTGCCAAGTCCTCTCACAAGGGGAGAAAATCAAGGAGAGACAAAGAAGGGTGGGGTCATTTAAATATCGATCTTTTTCTCAAGGACCACTGGGCCAGAAAATCTTAAACTTTTGTGGAAGCAGCCTGGGGTAGTGTATACATAGATTCTAAATTGTTCAAATCATGACCCCTGGGTGTTTAGCAGGGCCACAATGGGGGATCAAAGTTTTACATAGAAATGTATAGGAAAAATCTTTTAAAATCTTTTTCTCAAGAACCACTGGGCCAAAAAAGCTGAAACTTATGTGGAAGCATTCTGGGGGAAGGATAGATTTTACATGGTTCAAATCTTGACCCCTGGGTGTAGGCGGGGCCACAATAGGAAACCCAAGTTCCCTATTTAAAATATGTAGGAAAAATCTTTTAAAGTCTTCTTTTCAAGAACCATTGGGCCAGAAAAGCTGAAACTTATGTAAAAACATCATGTGGTAGTGAAGATTCTAAATTGTTCAAATTATGACCACAGGGGGTAGGGCTGGGCCACAATAAGGAAACCAAAGTTTTAAATCGAACTGTATAGGGAAATTTTGGAGCAGTGTAGATTCTGATTTGTTCAAATCATGACCCCCCATGGGTAGGATAGGAAAAATCATTAAAAATTTTCTCGGGAATAACTGGGCCAAAAAAGCTGAAACTTGTGCAAAAGCATCGTGGGGTAGTTGTAGATTTTAATTGTTCAAATTATGACCCGTGGGGTAGGATTGGGTCACAAAAGGTTTTACAAGGGTGAGATCTGGTAAAGAACAGCATGGTCAAAGCTATACAGGTGAGCAATGTGGCCCATGGGTATCTGTTGATGTTGTGCGAAGTAAATCCAAACTAATTTCTACGGGCGCAAAAATGACATAAATTTTAGTCACCTGAGTAAACTCAGGTGACCTATTGCTATCCATTTTTGTCCGTCGTCATTTGTCGAGCGATGTGGCCCATGGACCTTTTGTTATATATTTGCAACAAACTGCAGAGTGACAGTTGTTTCATTTAGAATTTTTATAGTCTAAAGAATAATTTATACTGTAGCATATTCAATCAATCATAATATATGCAATGAACAAAGCTGCAGATGGATATCTGTTAATTAAGCTCTGACATAGCCAGTTTAGAATTATACATGTATGATGTATTATAGGGCTGAAACGATACGCCCCCTCCACGATATGATACGTATTGCAATACTTGTGTCATAATTCAGTTTTTTTCAATACGATACAATTTAAGAAAGAAACTGTTCATCAGGTTTCAAAAAATGTATTCAGATTTCAAAAAAAGTAAAAGGTGGTGATACAATAGAGAAATACTACCAGGGGTGTGCAATTTAAATATTCAAGTACTAGCCCAAAGGCTAATGGCAGCATTAAAGTTACTGGTACTAGCCCCAAGTAAGAAGTTGCATGCCCAAATATAGGGACAAAAATTAAAATAAAACTGATGTTGTAAAAAAATTAATCATTGAAAAAGTCCGGGTACTGAGGCCATTCTTTTTAAAATTAAAGTTTAATTCTCACTATTAAAATTAAATCATATAAAATAAAATCAATGATTATGAAAGAAAATAAAAATGAATTTTAAAAAAATTATCTGATGATCTTTCCTTTTCTGATCATTTTGCACTAGCTCATTTAGAATAAAATTAAATTCATTTTGTTTTCATATTAAATCATTAAATATACTAAAAATGAGCCTCATCGGATAGAAATCGACCTTATCATATGCAACGTCATAATGAGAAATTAGCGAATGAACTTGAGAAAGATTTCCCGGTAATTTTTCTACACATGGCTTTCACGTTGAGAAATGTTTTAGACATCGTCAACTGCAGTTCAAAGACTTTTTCTTCAAAAAATCGAATCATTTTAAATATGTACTTATAAAATAAACACATTTTAATTGTATTCCCCTTCATGGAGCCTTAACTTTTTTATATGTTACCATGGATCAATGTAAACACAAGCAAGAGGAATGCAGAGTCCGATCTACATTTATTTTTTCAAACAGCAGAAGATGTAAGGTTATATCTAACACCAGATAAAAATTAAGTTGGTATACATATAGCAAAGCAAATTTGACATGGTGCATTACTGAGGAAGTACAGAATATATCTTTGACTTTTATTGTAGTTTAGAGTATAAATTTTAGTCAAAGGAGGCGTATCTGCCTAATCTGGCACAGAGAATCGCACATGTACTGAGTTGTGAACTTCATTTAATACCCGCACCTCAGATCTCCATACATTTTCCATATTCAAAATAAGGAGAAAATGCGGACGGGAGTCTTTGGACTAATTTTCCGTGTTCATTCCAGATTTCCGTAGTAGATTCAAATTTCCAGATTTTCTCCGTATTCAAATTAGCACCATGTGTATTCAGTCATTCAAGATTAAATTCACAATATTATATTAGATATGCTTAACTATAATGTTTCATGTCTTCGAATTTTACGTGTTATGATGTCAAATTTATATCGGTATATGGAATTAACCAACCAAAACAAAAACAACATAACCCTTACAGAAATTTCTGATAAGTGACTTATAAGTGATTTATTCTTTTACTTATAAGTTGTTTATTCTGGACTTACACTTCACTGATACATTTAACTTATAAGTGACTAATATGTTACTCATTAGGATTTTATACGCAAATGAGCTGTTTGACCTATAAGTGACTTATAAGCCAGTATTAGCCACTTATGCTTTATGCAAGTATATAGTCACTTATAAGTGACTATAAGTGACTTATAAGTCAAGCATTAACCCTTCATACTTTATCAAGTATTAGTCACTTATAAGTGACTATAAGTGACTTATAAGTGAAGTACAACACTACCTGTAAGATCTTAATTTAGAACAGAACTTCCAACCATGCAGAGGTTGCATGATATGTTCAAAGCTATTTTTTTTTACATATACACATGTATCTGCACTTTAGATGAAATAATCAAGAAAAAATTTTATGGAAAAAATCCCTTTCATATGACAGTTCTTTGATGATGCAAACTTAACATATTAATTCAGTTTACAAACAAAAATGTTGAACAAAAAGGCAACAAGATTTAATGACCTTGAGGCTTCTTCAAATTTATGAAATCTGAAAGCAACTGAGTCAATTGATTCAAAATTTCAGGCAAAGGAAGTTAAAATAGAGAGATGATGTAAATAGAACCTACTTGTTGTACCTGATGTGAAGGCATACTCAAAATAAATCTAAAATCTCCAACATCCTTTCACAGACACAAACTTGGTTTCAAATTCTTGTTGCTGATCTCTGCAGAGACAAACTTTCTGATTGGCTACCTTGAATACCCATAATGCTCCTTGAGAGAAGTCTAGTATAGGGTAAAAATTCTAAGTCCACACTTATACTTCGCTTATACCATACTGATCTTCACTTATAAGTGAGGTATAAGTGAAATATTCACTGATATGTAGCTCATCTTTACTTATAAGTGAAGTATTAATGAAATCCATTCCTCACTTATACTTACTTTGACTTATAGTACACTTATAAGTAAATTTCAAAATTTATAAGTGACTTATAAGTTGCTAATAAGTGGATTATAAAACACTTATAAGTTTCTATTAGTTTTTTTCAGTAAGGGATCAACAAAATATCTAATAATGTACTATTTTACCTTAAAAATCAATTTGATATGTAAATAATATAAAATCCTCTTAAATCTAATATTGTAAAATAAAATAAAATAATCATGCATCGTTCGTACATTATTTACTTCGTATATGAGAAAACCCAGCTAATTTCAAAAGAATAAGATTTATAGTTAGCGGAAAGTCACAGGAAACATGTATACACGTTGGCTGAAATTCTCGATTCAATAAATATGCATGCATTATTTTTGGACGATTTGTGTGTATTCTTTAAATAATTACTTCATTCTGACGTTTTAGGCAAAAGTCCGATGATTTTTTTTATTTTTGTTTTTTATATCATTATTTATCATCATCGAATACTCAAGGATGATTTCATATTTACTCATCACCGGGTGATAAGTAAAGACGAGATCACATGTAGATTTCTGACGATAGTTTATTTGTAATGCAGCATTCCAATTCATTTGAAAAAGAGAATTCACATAAAGTTTACAAAATGTTTTAGATCAACAGAAAAAAAATGAAAGGATTAATATGAATTTCAGAAATTCAAAGAATATATTAAATTTCTTGGTTAACTGGAGTATTAGAAATGTTTTGAGGGAAAGAAAAAGAAAAACACGGGCGATGTTGAATTACGATATAAAACCATGTGGCATGTACATTTTATTTCTTTTACAATTCAATTACTGCAAACAAACTGAATGTTATAAAAAGAATTGATTACGTATAGACTGTATTGAGAATGTCTTAATACTGTACACGTACTTTTTTCAACGGGGTCATAATTCTGCGGAATCTCAATTTCCGTTTAATCCGCAGGTAGAATATTACGCGGAGTTTCTTGACTGCCCTTATATGCCTTACATTTATATAAAGTACGCTTGGACAAATTTCCGCGGAGAAGTTGTGACCGCGTACATAGTGTAAATTAATACCACGCGGATAAAAGTACATCTACAGTAATTATTATAATAGGAAATACAGTTAAACCAATTAAAAGGATAATTAATGCTATGAATTAGATACTAAGTAGTCGGATTCAGGTGGGGTGCGTATGATTCTAAAATGAATTATATCATATTTAGCCAGCGAGGTAGCCTTATATATATGCTGACTTCAGAAGTGCCCCCCCCCCAAAAAAAAGCATTAATTCGCCTGTAGAGAAAATTAATACTTATGAAGGCACGCGTCATATGCATAGACAACATTCTGCTATCCCGTTCCTAACCTAGTCCAACACAACATATGTAAAATAGATATATCATAATTGTTGCTATTCTGATTTTTTAAATAAAAGATTTTTAAGATTTAGAAGTTATGTGTTGTGGGTATCCCCCAACTCTTTTATAAAAATAAGTGAATTGTATAAGAATTTTATGATGTGGAGAACTTTTTGATGTTATAATTGAAAGTCCTTGTACAAAGCGAAATTATGATATTCCTGAATATTCACGAACACATGAAATCCCGCTCAAGATGATTTTTGCAGAAAAGTTTGGTATTAACGGGGCTTAAAATACTTAACATTACAGTGAATATTTAAGAACACCTTACACAAAACTATTTTTTTTAGCTCTACTGGTCAGAGACCAGAAGAGCTTATGCAATAGTAATGCGTCCGTCGTCCGTCCGTCTGTCTGTCCGTCTGTCTGTCTGTCCGTCTGTCTGTCTGTCTGTAAACAATCTTTCAAAATGCTACTTTTCCTACAGTTTTGGTCTGATTTCAATATAACTTGGCACACAAGTAGACTACACTAAGATACATAATTCTGTGTATCAGTTTTTGATTTCGATGAACGGTGTTGCCGTTGTTACTAAAAATAGAAATTTCTGTGAAATTCTTTCAAAATGCTACTCCTCCTACAGTTTTGGTCTGATTTCAATATAACTTGGCACGCAAGTAGACTACACTAAGATACATAATTCTGTTTATCAGTTTTTGATTTCGATGAACGGTGTTGCCGTTGTTACTAAAAATAGAAATTTCTGTGAAATTCTTTCAAATGCTACTCCTCCTACAGTTTTGGTCTGATTTCAATATAACTTAGCACACAAGTAGACTACACTAAGATACATAATTCTGTGTATCGGTTTTTGATTTCGATGAACAGTGTTGCTGTGGTTACTAAAAATAGAAATTTCTATGAAATTCTTTCAAAATGCTACTCCTCCTACAGTTTTGGTCTGATTTCAATATAACTTGGCATACAAGTAGACTACACTAAGATACATGATTCTGTTTATCAGTTTTTGATTTTGATGAACGGTGTTGCCGTTGTTACTAAAAATAGAAATTTCTGTGAAATTCTTTCAAAATGCTATTCCTCCTACAGTTTTGGTCTGATTTCAATATAACTTGGCACACAAGTAGACTTCACTAAGATACATAATTCTGTATATTGGTTCTTGATTTCGATGAACGGTGTTGCCATGGTAACTAAAAATAGAAATTTCTGTTAAAGACTCTCAAAATGCTACTCCTCCTGCAGATTAAGTCTGATTATAATATAATGTGGCATGCAAATAGACTATACTAAGAACATAAAGAGACTTAATCAAGGATCATTATTCTTTTTATTGCTGTGGTAAAGTTTCAATTCCCAACTGCTTAAGAACTTTTCTCTTCCTTGCTGTAAGTGCAAACCAGTAGAGCTTCAGTCTCGACAGAGACTTCTGGTTTACATACGACTTTAAAGTATTTTTTTTTCGGTTTACAATTTTTTAAAATGATGTCAATGACGTAGAAAACTGGGCCCATCTCTGTACATGTTCGCCAGCCAAGTTAAAGAAATTTAAAATCATAGATAATCCATCGCCGGTATATTTATAAACTTGCAAAATAAGGAGTGAAATATCTAAGAATATAAACTGAAAAACTATTAGTAATGGAAGAGAGACAAAAGATAGAGAGAAACATGTTTTTTGAGGAAATGATTCCCCTGTGTTGAGCCTCTTTTTATGTCAAAGGGAGGCAATTTGCGCAATTTACACCGCACACTTCTGAGATAAGTCTACGTGTTTCCATTTGAGAATTACTGATATATGAAGAAATTGTCTTACACTGTACCAGTATTACTTGTTTCCTGATATCTTTGAATATTGTAGTTAAAAAAGCGTTTTGAAAGTTGATAAATCGTGGCCTTTGACTACTTCTTGTACTGATAGGCCTTAAAAATGAACACAGATAAAAAATCGTTTTGACGGTTTACATATTTTTGAAATTACAGTCCGTCAGATGGAACGTTATAAATAGTTCCCTCTGTTAAGGTTTACAACTACATGTATTTTGCATGCAACATACATGTATATAAATTTACCACCGATAATGGCTGAAATCTTGCCAACTCGGCATTAAGCAATAATCAATCAATCAATCAATGGTCTGTATACTGTTCAACATGATATTCTATTTACCGGTACTTATTTATTTTTGTACATTATGGATAATAGACATTTGTTGAAAAGACGATTGGGTTTTTATTACAGGAGGGGGGGGGGGAGGGGGGTTAATGTAAGGCACAGAGTGGTTAATTTTTTTGTCGAGCTATCCGTCCAATCACAGCCAAGCGAGAATGATGTGGAGGAGGAGAGGGTATATATGAACTAGCTATTTGAAAGTGAATGTGGTTGCAGTAGAAACGGCTTTAGGAAAAATTCCTAATAAAATGAGCTAGGTAACTTTGAGACACAAGGCTAGTATCATGTTTGATTTCACGTGGTCATCATGCATGTACAAATTGATGTTATTTTTTTTTATTATTTAACTTAAGAATAATTATTTTAGTATGATTTTAGTTGTGATTTTATTGGCTGCATGGTTCATGTATTTTCTTTTTAAAAAAAGGGGTATTTCTGAGACCGATCCCCTGTAAATTTGGACTCACATTGGTTCCCTTTTACTTTAAATGGTGATTACGCAAAATCAAAATAGTGTGTTAACTAACTTGCATGCTTTGAGGAAAGAGGCTTTATCAAACGTAATCAAAGTACTCAGAAGTACAGAGAGCCGGGCTCATTTACCGAGTAGAATGAATTTCTTACATGAATCACGTTTATATTCTGATAAAAAAATTATTTTAAAACTATCAATATAGATGATAAGACACTGACAGTGAGCTTTTCAATCCCAATACCACGGTCCGATTTTGTCAGAATCAGAATTAATCTGGTACCGCAGCTGAATGTAAACAAACAGGCCAGCTTGGTTCCCTCTCCTGCTTTACCTCGTATGTGTAGAGAACTACGGTAACACTGATTATCAAAAATCCTTACGCTAATGAACTATGTTCTTTGACTTATAAAGTTTTCAAAGTCATTACTACTAATGTTTATTTTATATAGATAAAACTGTTTTATTTTTGTTGCTTTATTTAGCGTTTGTATTATCTCAAAAGTGGTTGAGAGTAAGAACTATATTTTTGCACATAACTTTAAAATGGCGACTATGGGGTCAACATCCTGCCTTGAACAGGATCACATAAGCCGGCAATTGCTCTTTGAGCAATAAGCCCGGCTAAAAAGCTGCGTAAAGTCAGGCGCACTCGAATTAGACCCGGCCTCATTAAATCATAGTTTATCATCGGCGCTAAATCAATGTCAAGAAAACAAGAAGTAAATCTCATATATATTATTGATAAAAGTCTGTATTCAGTAATGACCAATATTTGGCCCCAAAATCAAACTTTGAAGGAGAAATATATAATTATGTTCTAAAACAGGGGGATGTCTGCAGACTTCAAAGCACTGAATATTTTCATAAGCAATGACGTCATATGTTTGAAATGACATCATGAATTAGCGTAAATTTAAAATGTCTATGATTTCTACAGAGAAGGGTATATATTACTCAATATTTTTCGTAAAGTTCACCGAATGCAGTCTACTCCAGCTCAATATTTGACATAAAGTGTAGAATGATAAGATCAACCAAATATGTAAATATCATTCTGAAGCAGGCCTGTGCTCTATAAATCTTATAGCAAAAATTGTTTAAATTTTGTCCATTTTGTCCTCTTTCTGAAAAATTTTAGAAAATCCGACTAGTCTGTGACGTCATAAAAACCTACTTTGAAACTATGGTATGCTTTGTTAATTTTCATGTCTTATACAATATATGCAATACATTTCAAATAATTTTCAAAACATGACTTTTGGGGGGGGAGGGGGGCAAAAATATACAATATACCACATATAGTCCTTTCCTGGTTATATCGCAATGTTTGTAAAATTATTTTTTGGATTCAAGTACACTGTACTATCTTTTCTTGTTCAAAATGAAAAGCCTTCAAAAGAAGATTTTCTTCTTTTTTAAAAATATTTTTTCTCTTTTTATCAAAACTGCAAGAGAATGAAGAAATAAGAATTAGTTATATCACCATACCCTCCAAGTCCCATTTTCAGGACTCAATTGTCCCGTCCAAACATTTCGGAAAAAGTCTTGACAAGCTGGATGGGAAATGAATTGTTTGTTGTCGGATTTCACGGCAATTTTAAGGCAGTTTGCTCCATCAAATTGTTCATGACACCGAATCAATAGAAAGTTTGTCTTCTTCTCGTCTGCTTCAAAACATTCATTTAAAATGCCCATCGCAAGATCTCCAAATTCCCTTAAAGATTAAAGAAACTAAATAAATACTATTTGAATCTAGCCGCTGAAATTTTACACCTACATGTATCATCTTGAATGAATCCAAAGTAATAAGTCCCTTAAAAGCTTTCGATTATACTCTGATAGAACATATTTTATTCGCAGTACTCGCATTTACATTGCTCCACAGTTACCCATCTGCTAATATATTATACAGTTTTAATATTACAGGGGTCTAGAATTACGCTTTCCCGTTGCCCGGGGTGAGTAAAAATCCGTACGGGAAAGTACGATCGTGGGTCATGCTCACCCGCTCGGGAAAGTAAAAATAAATGATAGTAGACACTTATTTTGTTGAAAGTTGTTCTTTTCACGAGTTTTGATTAAAAATTGATATGAATTTACTTCGCTAGTAAGTTTTGCGAAGCGGTATGAAGCGTTTCACGTCAAATTTACATTATCACTACCGGAAATACTTGTCTGGTGTATAAATGAATCAAAGTACTCAGAAGTACAGAGAGCCGGGCTCATTTACATAGTAGAATGGATTTCTTACATGAATCACGTTTATATTCTGATAAAAAAATTATATTAAAACTATCAATATAAATGATAAGACACTGACAGTGAGTTTTTCAATCCCAATACCACGGTCCGATTTTGTCAGAATCAGAATTAATCTGGTACCGCAGCTGAATGTAAACAAATAGGCCAGTCTGGTTCACTCTCCTGCTTTACCTCGTATGTGTAGAGAACTACGGTAACACTGATTATCAAAAATCCTTACGCTAATGAACTATTTTCTTTGACTTATGAAGTTTTCAAAGTCATTACTACTAATGTTTATTTTACATAGAAAAAACTTCGTTTTATTTTTGTTGCTTTATTTAGCGTTTGTATTATCTCAAAAGTGGTTGAGAGTAAGAACTATATTTTTGCACGTAACTTTAAAATGGCGACTATGGGGTCAACATCCTGCCTTGAACACGGATCACATAAGCCGGCAATTGCTCTTTGAGCAATAAGCCTGGCTAAAAATAGCATACATGTAGATCTTGGAAGTTCATGCAGTTGTTCATAGAGACGAATCTGTCGGTACGAAAGACTGAAAAGTATAAATCAAAGATCTTTTTTGGGTATTGAGTATTCGGTTTTTAAAGGACTTAAAATTCAGATAACACAGTTTTGGAATTTTAGATCACGATCATCTATTTTTGTCACAGAATTAAGCATTTTGTTTTACTTAGACATGATGACCACCTGGACTGCTACGCGATGACAGGTGCCCTTACTGAACAACTTAGAATAAACCCTGACATCACAACTGAATCGTGAAAAAACTACGATATGCTCAGAATTAATTTTGCAAACATACCAATTTAAAAATGTAATAACTTTGTTATAAACGAAGATATTTTGATTCCGTTTTCAGTTTTTGTCGTGATTTTACATGGACCAATAAAATACACAGAAATCTCAAATTCGATAAATTTTGCCATAAGGTCGATTTCTATCCGACGAGGCTCAAAATATTTCATGTGAATCACAAAACACTGATATTTCAGTTTATTGGATGATCATAAATAATTTAATGAGATGTATGCATGTATTTACAATAAAAGGAGGAATGAAGAAATCGGATTAGGAAAAATCGATCGTTTTGGAAGTAAATAAGTCATGTAGTACTGCAAAATGGAGAAATTATGGAGATTTATTGAGAGTAGGAGCATGCTGCCTGGAAAATATTCACTGGTTGAGAATTTGATAGCAAAAAATGAGTGAAAATACCTGTTGTGCTTCTCATGTATTACATGCGTAGTTATAATTTTTACTAGCCCGAATTTACTAATTTGTTAATTGCACATCTCTGACTACTTGTGGTTCTGTTGATTAAGTGCACTTTATTCATATCAATAATAGCAGTGACAGCCTGCTCTGAAACTTTACCGTCCCAATTTTCTCCCTCGTGTGTGTCAAATTATTAAAATAAGGGCGAACCCGATCTATTTCAAAGAGTTAACCAAACCCGATTATAAAAAACGTATCGAACCGAAAATCGAGATTGTGAATCAAACATTGAACCGAGCAATTATATCGAACAATATCGATATTTCGGTGAATTGTTTCAGCCCTAATATATCATTTGTTATAATTAATGCCTACAATGTAAGTCTCTAAGAGATGTATGTACAGAGTACGTCAAACATGATAAGGATGTAAAGATCATTGAAAGCTGTGTCAATCTGGTAATCAAGGTCACATGATTTTCTTGTACTTGAACAATTTATGATTGTTGAACAATATTTGACGAGCATATCATGCTGTGGCGGAGCACTTTATTGAATTATGCAGTCATTTGTTTTCAAATTGTTTAAAAGGCATATTTTGAATACTTTCAGGCCTAGCTATGATCATCAAACTTTGTTAGTTGATACATCTTTGGTTTTCAGAGAACATCAACCAAGTAGTAGGTAACATTTACCTACTTATGACATTTCTGGCTACTGGTATATTAAAGTATCTAAGGTTCTTATTGGCTTAGAATTAACAAACTTTGTCAGTTGATGCATCTTGAGTTTTTGGAGAATGTCGACCAAAAAGAAGGTCACGGTGACCTACTTTTGGCATTTGATGGCTATATTTAAGTATTTCAGGTACTTACTGGCGTACAATCATCAAATCTTGTCAGTTGATGCATCCTGGTTTTTCACAACGAACTACTTTTGACATTTTATGGCAATTAATAATTTAGTATCTTTAGTTCTTATTGGCCTAGAATTTTTAAACATTGTCAGTTGAGGCATCTTAGGTTTTCGTAGAATGTCGACAAAAAAGTAGGTCAAGATGACCGCTTTGTGACATTTCATGGCTATATTTAAGGATCTTGGGTACTTATTGGGTTAGAATCATCAAACTTTGTAAGAGGATACATCTTGGGTTTTCCGAGACTGTCGACCAAAGAAAGGTCATGGTGACCTACTTTTGAATATCTCAGGTACTTATTGGCTTAAAATTATCAATCTTTGATAATGCATCTTGAGTCCTCAGAAAATTTCGATCAAAAAGTAGGTAACTGTGACATACTTATGGTATTTTAAAGTTATATTGAAATATCTTTACTCCTAACTGGCTAAGAATCATCAACCTTTGTAAGTTGATGCATCTTGGATTTTAGGATTCTTAGAGTTAGAGGCTTCAAATAAAAGTGATAGTGTACAATTTATCAGAGGAGCGATTCAAGGCCCTTGGGCCTCTTGTTAGAATTAAAGGCCATAACTGATGAATCCCTTGGCCAATTATTGTCAAATTTGTCACAGGGTATCCTTGGCCCAAGGGCTACCAATTATACTAAAACTAGGGTTTGGACCCTTATATAAGGGGAGATAAGGCCATAATAAATAAATTGCTAGATTCTCATCCGAATTTTTTTAAAAATCGAGGCGGGCGGGCGGCTTTTATTTTATATTTTTTATTTTTTCAATTTTGCAGATTTTTTATTGACCTGGTAAATCGGTGTAATTTTATCTACAATACCCAAATAAAAGTCATAGTAAAGGTTTAATTATCTCTTACTTCACATCATCACCAATCTTTTTCAACCAATGACCCTTGATTAAAATATATACGCATGTATTACAGCAATTACCATCTTTTCAACTGTCGAAATCATGTCGAGTTTTGCGGGATTTAAAACGAAAGTAGAATGGTAGATGAATACCGATCCCGATCAGAATTAAGACGAAGAAAAACAGAAATAAAAAAATTGAGGCAGGGGTATAAAATCGGGGCGGGCGGGGATGAGAATCTAGGAATATTTTTATTATGGCCTAATTAGGAAAATAAAACCCAAAGTACTGGTTCTTAAAATATCTTCATCTCCAGAACCACAAGGCAGATTTTCACCATACTTACATACAAGGATCAAGATATGTTAAAGATTGAAATTTGCATTGGGAATTACCTTGGGGAAAGGACGTGGTCTCAAGGTCACTTCAAAGTGGACCAAAAATTTTCCTTTATAAGAACATTGATATTTTGTTTACTGTCAAGACTGGGACCATTAAATCTTGTAAATTGATGCATCTTAGAACTTTCTGATCACATCATGTTAACTTAAAAGTAGGTCATGGTGACCTACTTTTTGAATTTTGTGGGCATTTGTTAGCTCTTCTGAGCCAAAGGCTCAAAGATTTGTACGGTGTGGGTCGTGCGGTGTACGTTAACTTTTTAGAATATGGGCCATAACTCAAGAACCCCTTGGCCAATCATTGTAAAATTTGTCACTGTGTATCCCTGGCCCAAGGGCTACCATTTACACTAAAACTAGGGGTAAGATCCTAAAACAAGGGGAGATAATCAGAAAAATAAAACCAAAAGTACTGGTTGCTAAAAAATCTTATTCTCCAGAACCACCAGGCAGATTTTCACCAAACTTACAGACAAGGGTCAGGATATGTAGAAGATTAAAAATTGTTCAAGACATGACCCTGGGGCAAAGGGCATGGTCTCAAGGTCACTTCAAAATTGACCAAAATTTACACTTAATAAAAATGTTGTTATTTTGCTTACTATAAACACTAGGGTAATCAAATCTTGTAAGTTGATGCATCTTAAGACTTCACATCATGTTTACAGAAAAGTAGGTCATGGTGACCTACTTTTTAAATTTTACAGGCTGTCGTTTTCAATTTGATTTGGAGGCATATTTTGGACACTTTAAGGCCTATGATCATCAAATTTGTCTTTGATGTATCTTGGTTCCTCAAACAACGACAACTTAAAAGTAGGTCACTGTGACCTATTTTTAGCTCTTCTGAGCCAAAGGCTCAAAGAGCTAATACTATTTGTGCGGTGTGCGTAAACTTTTTAGAATATGGGCCATAACTCAAGAACCCCTTGGCCAATCAGTGTCAAATTTGTCACAGGGTATCCTTGGCCCAGGGACTACCATTTGTACTAAAATAAGGGTTGGGACCCTTAAACAAGGGGAAATAATCAGGAAAACAAAACCAAAAGTACCGGTTGCTAAAAAATTTTCTTCTCCAGAACCACCATGCAGATTTTCACCAAACTTACATACAAGGATCAGGATATGTCGAAGATTAAAATTTGCATGGGGAATTACCCTGGGGCAAAGAGCATGGTCTCAAGGTCACTTCAAAGTTGACTTAAATTTAGAATTAATAAAAACATTTATATTTTGCTTACTATAAGGATTAGGATCATCAAATCTTGTAAGTTGATGCATTTTAAGACTTCACATCATGTTAAATCAAAAGTAGGTCACGTTGACCTACTTTTTAAATTTTGCAGGCATTTGTTTTCAAGTTGAATTGAAGGCATATTTTAGACACTTTAAGGCCTATGATCATCAAACTTTGTCAGTTGATGCATCTTGGGTCCTTGAACAACATCAACTTAAAAGTAGGTCACCGTGACCTACTTTTAGAACTTTATGACTAATCCTTTTTAATACATTTAATCCCATTATTTCAGACACTGAGAGGTTTAGAATCATCAAATCTTGTAAGTTGATGCATTTTAAGACCTTAAAACATATTTATGAAAAAGTAGGTCACTGTAACCTACTTTTTAGCTCACCTGAGCCAAAGGCTCAAGTGAGCTTTTCTGATCAAAATTTGTCCGTTGTCTGTCGTTGTCGTTGTCGTCGTTGTCATCGTCGTTGTCGTTGTTATTGTTAACTTTTCACATTTTCATCTTCTTCTCAAGAACCACTGGGCCAGGAAAGATGAAACTCATGTGGAATCATCCTCAGGTTGTGTAGATTCAAGTTTGTTCAAATCATGACCCCAGGGGCTAGGTTGGGGCCAAAATGGCCGATCAAAGTTTTGCATAGGAATATATAGGAAAATTCTTTAAAAATCTTCTTCTCAAGAACCACTGGGCCAGGAAAGATGAAACTCATGTAGAATCATCCTCAGATAGTGTAGATTTAAGTTTATTCAAATCATGACCCCCGGGGCTAGGGTGGGGCCAAAATGACCGATCAAAGTTTTACATAGGAATATATAGGAAAATTCTTTAAAAATCTTCTTCTCAAGAACCACTGGGTCAGGAAAGATGAAACTGATGTGGAATCATCCTCAGGTAGTGTAGATTCAAATTTATTCAAATCATGACCCCCGGGGGTAGTGCGGGGCCAAAATGGCCGATCAAAGTTTTACATAGGAATATATAGGAAAATTCTTTAAAAATCTTCTTCTCAAGAACCACTGGGCCAGGAAAGATGAAACTCATGTAGAATCATCCTCAGGTAGTGTAAATTCAAGTTTGTTCAAATCATGACCCCCGGGGCTAGGGTGGGGCCAAAATGGCCGATCAAAGTTTTGCATAGGAATATATAGGAAAATTCTTTAAAAATCTTCTTCTCAAGAACCACTGGGCCAGGAAAGATGAAACTCATGTGGAATCATCCTCAGATAGTGTAAATTCAAGTTTGTTCAAATCATGACCCCCGGGGGTAGGGCGGGGCCAAAATGGCCGATCAAAGTTTTACATAGGAATATATAGGAAAATTCTTTAAAAATCTTCTTCTCAAGAACCACTGGGCCAAGAAAGATGAAACTCATGTGGAATCATCCTCAGGTAGTGTAGATTCAAGTTTATTCAAATCATGACCCCCAGGAGTAGGGTGGGGCCAAAATGACTGATCAAAGTTTTACACAGGAATTTATAGGAAAATTCTTTAAAAAAATCTTCTTCTCAAGAACCACTGGGCCAGGAAAGATGAAACTCATGTGAAATTATCCTCAGGTAGTGTAGATTAAAGGTTGTTCAAATCATGACCCCTGGGGGTAGAGTGGGGCCAAAATGGCCGATCAAAGTTTTACATAGGAATATATAGGGAAACCTTTTAAAATCCTCTTTTCAAGTGCTTCAAATGAAATTCATGCTTAGTGATATTTATATGGAATCATCCTCAGGTAGTGTAGATTCTAGTTTGTTCAAACCATGACCCCCTGGGGGGTTAAAATTCAAGCCCCCCCCCCCCCCAACTCAGTAAACTTTCAGTTCTGATATGATATGTGCTTTCTCCTAGCAAATTGCTCAGGTGAGCGATGTGGCCCCTGGGCCTCTTGTTAAATATTGTGGGCATTTGTTTTCAAATTGAATTGAAGGCATATTTTAGACACATTAAGGCCTATGATCATCAAACTTTGTCAGTTGATGCAACTTGGATCCTTGAACAACGTCAACTTAAAAGTAGGTCACTGTGTCCTACCCAAACCGGAAGTAGTCGGAAAACGCGTATTTTTGCCATTCTTGACAAGTTTTTTGGTAACACATGTCTCTGGGAGCATTAAAATGAATTTTCCATCCGTCGTCGTCACTTTTGAACTTTATGACTTATCCTTTTTAAAACATTTAATCCCATTATTTCAGACACTGAGAGGTTTAGAATCATCAAATCTTGTAAGTTGATGCATCTTGGGACCTTAAAATATATTCATGAAAAAGTAGGTCACTGTGACCTACTTTTTGAATTTTGCATGCATTTGTTTTCAAATGCGTTTAAAAAGCATATTTTGATTACCTTCAGACCTAAAATCATCAATCTTATTCAGTAGATGCATCTTGGGACTTCAAAAAACGTTGACTAAAATGTAGGTCACGATGACCTACTTTGGACATTTTATGGCTATATTTAATTATCTTAGGTATTTATTGGCTTGAATCATCAAACTTTGTGAGTTGATGCATCTTGGGTTTTCGGAGAGTGACGACCAAAAAGTAGGTCACGGTGACCTACTTTTGACATTTTTATGGCTTTATTTATGTATCTCCTGTACTTATTGACTTTGAGTCATCAAATTTGTCAGTTGATGCATCTTGGGTTTTTGGAGAATGATGTCCAAAAAGTACGTCACGGTGACCTACTTTTGACATTTTACGGCTTTATTTAAGTATCTTTGGTATTTCTTGGTTTAGAATCATCAAACTTTGTGTTAGTTGATGCGTCTTGGGATTTTAAAGAATGTCTACCAAAGAGTACATCTTGGTGACCTACTTTTGAATATCTCAGGTACTTATTGGCTTAGAATCATCAAACTTTGTCAGTTGATGTATATTGGGTTTTCAAAGTATGTTGACCAAAAAGTAGGTCACGATGACCTACTTTTGAAATATCATGGCTTTATTTAAGTATCTTGTATTTATTGGTTTATAATCATCAAACTTTGTTAGTTGATGCATCTTGGGTTTTCAGAGAATGTTGACTAAAAAGTAGGTCATAGTGACCTACTTTTGAATATCTCAGGTTCTTATTTGCTTAGAATCATCAATTTTTGTGAGTTGATGTATCTTGGGTTTTCAAAAATTGTCTACTAAAAATTAGGTCACAGTGACCTACTTTTGACATTATATGGCTATATTTAAATATCTTAAGTACTTATTGTCTTAGAATCTTCAAACTTTGTCAGTTGATGCATTTTGGGTTTTCGAAGAATGTAGACAGAAAAGTAGGTCACAGTGACCTACTTTTAAATATATCAAATACTTTTTGGCTTAGAATCTTCAATTTTCGTTTATCAATGCATCTTGAGTCCTCAGAAAACTTCAGTCTTAAAGTAGGTCACTGTGACCTACCTATTTTTTTTTTAGTATAGCTTTATTAAAATATCTTCAGTCCTAATTGGCTAAGAATCATCAACCTTTGTCAGTTGATGCAAGTTGGGTCTTAGGATACTTAGGGTTAGAGGCTTCAAATAGAAGTGATAGATTGTACAATTTATCAGAAGAGCGATTCAATGCCCTTGGGCCTCTTGTTTGAATTTTATGATTAATTTTTTCTAAAACATTTAATCCCAATATTTCAGACACTGAGAGGTTTAGAATCACCATATCTTGTAGGTTGATGCATCTTGGGGCCTTAAAACATATTAATGAAAAAGCAGGTCACTGTGACCTACTTTTTGAGATTTGCGGGCATTTGTATTCAAATTGTTTAATAGGTATATTTTGAATACTTTCAGATCTATGATCATCAAACTTTGTCAGTTGATGCATTTTAGGTCTTCGGAAAATGTCGACCATAAAGTAGGTCACGGTGACCTACTTTTGACATTTTATGGCTATATTTAAGTATCTTTGGTACTGATTGGCTTAGAATCATCAAACTTTGTCAGTTGATGCATCTTGGGTCTTCTGACAATTTCAACCAAAAAGTAGGTCACTGTGACCTACTTTTTGAGATTTGCAGGCATTTGTTTTCAAATTGTTGAAAAGGTATATTCACAGTGACCTACTTTTGAGATTTTATTGCTATATTTAATTATCATAGGTACTTATTGGCTTAGAATCATCAAATTTTGTCAGTTGATGCAACTTGGGTTTTGGTACAATTTCAACTAAAAAGTAGGTCACTGTGACCAAGTTTTGAATTTTATGGATAAATTTAATTATCCCCAGAATTTATTGGCCTAGAATTGTTCAACTTTGTCAGATGAGCATCTTGGGTTTTCAGAGGATGTCGACCAAAAAGTAGGTCACCTTACCAACTTTTAATTATCTAAGGTTCTTATTGACTTAGAATCATCAAATTTTGTCAGTTGATGCAACTTTGGTTTTCGGACAATTTTGACCAAAAAGTAGGTCACTGTGACCAAGTTTTGAATTTTATGGATATATTTTATTATCCCTGGTACTTATTGGCCTAGAATTATTAACCTTTGTCAATGTATAGTTAAAACTTCTTTGAATTGTTTTTCTGCTTATTTTTCTCCAACTTGCCTGTTCAATGCCTCCGTAGTTTCACACTGTTGTTAAACCGGGGGCATAAATAACACGTAAATACGTTATTATTTTACAGCTATAATTCGGGAAATACCCAAGTTCAAAGAATAATAATTCTGATTTCAGAACAACTTGGACACATTCCTTATATATTTTATTCAATCATTATTTACCAGTGGACGACAATTACTTCGATGTCTGCCATTTTTATTTTTCTTCTTTAGGGATTTGCTAAAACACGCAAATGACCATTGACTGGCAACAATTTTTTTCACTCATTTTACATTTAAATAAATATAAGACAGTCACAATAAAACAAAAAATATTTAATATACTATTTCAATTTATTGCTAGTTATAAATGGTAAACACACTTGAGTTGTGATCGTGAAAAATTTACTTATTTTAAATTTTGATACGGTTGCGGTTTAACTTTTAGTACATGATCGCGACTTCTTAACTTCACATGATGGCTACCGCATGATATTAGTAGATAATACGTTGAGGAATTATTTACTAGATGTAGCAATGTTTTTTTCCTTTGTCATCAACAAATATTTAATGGAATTTATTTTGTAAGAAAGGTATAGAATAAATATTTTATTGTTTACCAGAGCATTAATTTTTTGCATAAAATAATCAAAAAAGTTACGAAAGTGGCACAAATTTGCTTTGAAATTGACGTAAATTTTACTGATTTAGGGGCATTTTTTGTAAACTTGAGCCTTAAACAGGTCAAATTCTGTATATTGGGTGACCCCAGCGGTTCTGAGGAAAAAAGTATCGACCTATATTCCATAAATTACGGTATATGTAATTATCTTAGGTACTTATTGGCCTAGAATTATTAAACTTTGTCAGTTGATGCAACTTGGGTTTTCAGAGAATGTCGACCAAAAAGTAGGTTACCATGACCTACTTTTAATTATCTCAGGTACTTATTGGCTTAGAATCCTCAAACTTTGTCAGATGAGGCATCTTGGGTTTTCGGAGAATGTCAACCAAAAATGAGGTTACCCTGACCTACTTTTAATTATCTCAGGTAGTTATTGGGTTTGAATCATTAAACTTTGTCAGTTGATGCATCTCGTGTCTAGGAAAATGTCAACCAAAAAATATGTCATGGTGACCTACTTTTGACATTTTTTGGCTATATTTAAGTATCTCTTGGGTACTTATTGGCTAAGAATCATCAAACTTTGTCAGTTGATGCATCTTGGGTTTTCGGACAATTTCGACCAAACAGTAGGTCACTGTGACCAAGTATTGAATTTTATGGATATATTTAATTATCCCGAGTACTCATTGGCCTAGAATTGTCAAACTTCGTCAGTTGATGCATCTTGGGTTTTCGGAGAATGTTGACCATAAAATAGATCACAGTGACCTACTTTTGAATATCTCAGGTGACCTACTTTTGACATTTTTTGGCTATATTTAAGTATCTCTTAGGTACTTATTGGCTAAGAATCATCAAACTGTGTCAGTTGATGCATCTTGGATCTCCAGAAAAGTTGATGCATCTTCGGTCTCCAAAAAGTAGGTCGGTGTGAGCTACTTTTGAGATTTTATTGCTATATTTTATTACCTGAGGTACTTATTGGCTTTAGAATCATCAAACTTTGTAAGCTGATGCAGCTTGGGTTTTCAGGGAATGTCGACCAAAAAGTAGGTTACCAAGACCTACTTTTAATTATCTCAGGTACTTATTGGCTTAGAATCATCAAACTTTGTCAGTTGATGCATCTTGGGTCTTAGGAAAATGTTAACCAAAAAGTAGGTCACGGTGACCTACATTAGACATTTTATGGCTATATTTAATTATCTTAAGTTCTTATTGGCTTAGAATTTGTCAGTTGATGCATCTTGGGTTTTTGGAGAATGTTGACCATAAAGTAGATCACAATGACCTACTTTTGAATACTGTAGACGAACTTTTTTCCACGGGGTCATAATTCCGCGGAATCTCAATTTCTGTTTAATCCACGGGTAGAAAATTACGCGGATTTCTTAGACTGTCACTATATGCCATACATTTATATTAAGTACGCTAGGACATATTTCCGCGGAAAGTTTGTGTTCGCGTACATAGCGTAAATTAATACCACGCGGAAAAAAGTACTTCTACAGTATCTCAGGTACTTACTGGCTTACAATCATTAATCTTTGTCAATTAATGCGTCTTGAGTCCTCAGAAAATTTCAAATCAAAATGTAGGTCACCGTGACCTACTGATGGTATTTTATAGCTATATAGAAATATCTTCAGTCCTAACTGGCTAAAAATCAAACTTTGTCAGTTCATGCATCTTGGGATACTTAGAGTTACTGGCTTCAAATAGAAGTGATAGATTGTACGATTTATCAGAAGAGGGATTCAAGGCCCTTGGGCCTCTTGTTTTCAAAATTCATATTTTGGACACTTTAAAGCTTATGATCATCAAACTTTGTCACAAACAATGTCAACTTAAAAGTAGGTCACTGTGATCTACTTTTTGTTTGAATTTCATGGCTTATCTTTTCTATAACATTCAATACTATTATTTCAGAAACAGAGAGCTTTAGAATCATGAAATCTTGTAAGTTGATGCATCTAGGGGCCTTAACCCTTTAACGGCCAGAGATTTTGCATTTTTTCTACATAACTGCCTAAAAAAGTTCAAATAGAATTTTAGACATTTTCTAGTCACTTTTACATAGAGCAACCTATATATTTTCTGGAAGGTAAGATCCTAAAGTATTTAAATATGCAAAGTAATTTGACGTCACGGTTGCCATGGCAACGATTGAGACCCATAGTTGCAGAAATATGTGCTTTTCCCCCTTTATTCGTCCCTGAAATACAAACAATTTTACAAATAATGTTTTCAAACCAGAGGATTTGGTGTTACTATTAAAACAAAGCATGCATTCAATTAGTTTTTAGTTTTACTGGTCAATTTTATTTAAGTGAAAGAGTCTATATAATTACACTATGTCAGTACCTCATCCGTTCGACATCTGCTTTACAACTGTCTGATTGTCGTAAGCAATTTTTGAATCGCTCTCCCTCCAACTGTTTAACTTCAATAAAATTTGGTACACATGTGGAGCATACAAAGATGCACATTTTTCTTTATTATTTAGTATTTTTATTTCAAGAAACAGTGTGCGTTGCCATTGTTACAAAAAATAGCAATTTTGAGAAGGGGGCTTCCTAACAAATCATGGGTATTATATATTTATTTACTATCAGTAGAGTGTTATCAATGAATAAAATTACCTGCCTAGTTCCAGCGATCTGCATATAAGAATTCACAATACCCTGTTATGTACTCGAACATACAATATCATCAGTATATGTTAAGTGTTATATGACGGCCATGGGGAGAGTATGACAAAGAACTATGCACACTAACTCTCGATTCCAGCCTACATTTTACATAAACATCTTCTATTCAATATAAATGACATTATGCCATTACTTTTTTTAATCACAAACAGGAATTAAAAGTGAATGAATTATAATATTAATACCAGTGTCGAATTTTAATTGCTCTTAACTACAACTCTTTGTATAAGGGTGAAGGGGGTGGGGTGGGGTTATAAGATATATATCCACTGTAATTAAGTTTGAACATCAAATTTTCATTTGTCATGCATTTTTTCAGTTTTCACTTTACTTCATTAATGTAATATTTTTGTTGTATCTGTAAACATACCCCCAGCTGTTTGTCTACGTTTACAACGATCAACGTAGTACCTGAGCTAGTATTAAACGTAGCCAAAAAGAAATTACAGCTGATTTTAATCTGCTTGATCAATATAGTTATATGTACCTGGGAGTATGTAATTGCAATCGGTAGCGTATGCATAAAGCAAATTTTAAAATATTTACATTGGGATTAAAATAAAAAGACTTACAGTAATAATACGAGTTTACATGACTTTGGAAACTTTTTTGGTCTCACTATTATGCAAGCATGAATTTAAATTTAAATTTAGTCCATTCTACTTTTCCCTATGAAGGTTTTACCAAGTACTGCACATGTCTTCCATTACATGGTTAATACTCACCTATGATCCCCTTCCCAAATCAATTATCAATACAAATGCAAAATGAACACCAACTAGCTGTGACATGTAGCATTTACAATAAATATTCCAACCAGGGCAAGTAACTGTTACTGTTTGATCCCCTTTAAATCCATTACCCAGAGTAATCCTTTATCTCTATTTACTCAGAGACGTGAAGCAATATGTGTCTGTGTGGAAAGGGGGGGGGGGGGGTTACCGATGAGTAAAAAAGGAAAAGAAAATTAGGCATGGAATGTAAACTAAAATGGAGGTGGCAAATGGAGCAGCCTTTGAAAATGTCCTTACTAAAGAAATCCTAAAATGAATATTTCGCGTGTAAACCTTCTTAAGAAAAACTGAGTGCATCACTTTGCGTCCAGTTTGAGTCACAATCTTGATCATGTTATCTTTATCTGTTTAATTGCTTAATCTACTGATGAGCCCGCATGGGGTGACAGCGCACTATAGATTAAAGTTTGAGTTTTTCATTTTTTTGATTTCGTTTCATGCATTGTTATACAGTTAATTCTCGATAAACCACCACCTTTTGTAATTTAGAAATCATGGCGGTATAACGAATTTGGCGATGAATTGAATTTCCCATCGTTTAGGAAACCAGAAGTAGAGTTACCGTTCTTAGAAATACAATTTAGTGTTTCTATTCTCATTATTACATGTACATGTACATATTAAAACATATTTCTAAGTTTTAAAATACTTCAAGTAATTTTTTATGTACAATTTCGCTAAAACAAAATGTGCAGTTATGAAATAAAGACAAGCACATGTGGATGCATGTAAATCTGCACGACTGATATTGAAAAAAAAATACTGGGTCGATCGTCGTGATATATTGCCGATAATATGTAAAATGAATTCTTGAATAAATTCATTGTTTAAGGCATCATTGTTAATAAAATGTTCACAATTTATACCGTATAATTATTTTTTAAGCAAATTTTGCATTGTTTAAAACAGAGATCATCAAAATAATATCGTTATCTTGTTCTTAAACAACGACCGCCTTCGTGGCAAAGCCGTCACTAAATGATTTTTATTAAACAGAAAACAAAATTATCATAACAGTTCATGTTAAAATCATTGTTTATTTAATTCTTATTTAATTATTTAATTGCATGTACCTTGCCTGGCTTTGCATGCTTTACAACAGGGATAGCGTCAACCAATTAGCCACGCTTCACTGACCACATGCACCTGTGGCGGTATATTGAGATAATTGACACTTAAAAATGGATGTTTGTTGTGAAAACAGGGTGGTGGATGGCGGTATGCGAATTTGGCGTTATAAAGAGAATTTTATATAGCAGGAAAAACGTTCTTGGCAAATCATGGCGGTATAGCAAAAATGGCGATGAATCGAATGGCGAGAATTCGAGAATTGACTGTAGATCTTCAATATTTTTAGGTGGTAATATCAGTGCAGGCTTATGCAAAGAAAAAACTTCCAAACTTTTTTTTCAGGGACCTAAGGTAAAATACATGCACTGGGAACAAAATGTTTAGATGACAAACACTTTTCTAGTGCAAACTTGGTGTCTTTCTAATCACGGCCAAAATCCTCTTTCAATCTGGAGCCTACAGGCGGACTCTAGACCATGACTTTAGTGTTGATTATCAGGCATTCAAAATGAACGCGTATATATAGTTCATAGGTGGCATATATTAGACTTGCATGCAAATGTATTTTCTAAGACTTGGTACTTGTATAAATATATTCATAATACATGTAGATGTCAGTGAACGTTAAAAAAAAGAATATTGCAATACAATTTGAACCTGCGTTGTAAAAAGAATGGTTATTGGGGGGGGGGGGGTCCTTCTCATTATGGTTTACACAGACAAACAAGTTTCTTGCAATTCAGTGACAGCATCTCTGTCTGTGTCTGAAAAAACACAATTTTACTTCCATTTTTTATTCAAAGTCGCAATAGAAAAAACGGAATCGGAATCGCTAAACAAATTTACATATCGTAGGCGTCGGAACTGGGGATGGGGGGCTAGGGCCTCTTTTTTGCAAAGATAGCCATAATATAGACAATTAACATTGGAGTGTAGTTTTAGAAAGAAATTGTACTGAGAGAAGTTCGATATTAACCCTCCCCCCCCCGAAATAGGATTTTCGTGAAGGGCGAAGGACAATTTTTTTTTTCGCTTTTCAAGTTTTTGGTAACTTGAATATTTTTTTCTCCTTTACTTTGCCCCCTTCCACTTTCAATTTGCTTCCGACGCCAATGCATATACTTCCATTGTATGTCCCACTTCGCAACCCGACCTTGCATGTAATTCCAAGTCATTCTACGATAAATGGACGAATTCATTCATTGATTTCATTGATTTGGGGGAAAAATTGTCCACAACTCTTGCATCGATTACTTTTTAAAAACAATTTTAATATTCCAAGGTTTTTTAGGTAATGTTACGGAATTAATGCATGATCCAGTCCCATTATTTTTTTTAAAGAAAGCTTAATATGAACAATTGTTTGTTTCTGATGTCTAGTATAGACACAAATTTATGATTTATGAAGTCTCGCATATCCAAAATAAAGTTAAAATTTCGGTAAAAATATCATAACGAAGTTAAGGTTACGGAAGTTAATTCTCCAACTTTTATGATAAAAGTTAAAATTCTCTGCAATAGTTAAAATCAAAGCTTGTTTTAGGATATAAAACAAAAGTATGAAGAAGAATTTCGCTCCCCAAAGAATGAAAAAAATATATCTGTGTCATGCAAAATCCTTCCTGATACCATTTCGGAAGTAAATGTTTTTCTCCAATTCAATCTGTTATATCTAAAAAGGCATTGTCTTAGAAATAAATAGCTGACTCGCAACTAGTATTAATGATATAAGTTTTTTTTTGGTAAATTTCAGTTCTTTTTGAAACCTGCAAATAATCTGTCCGTGAAATTTAGAGCAAACTCAGTACTGAAGTTAATTGATTTTTAGCGAAATGCTTTGATTACTTATGAAAGAAGGTCCATGAGTTTCTTTTTCGAGAAGTGGTTTGATTTCATTTTTTTAATTCAAGATAAAAAAAACAGACTTATTTAACATTCATCGCAATCTGTTAGGAACGCTTTTACGGCTGAGAATCCCATCTTGAAATTTGTAAATAAATGAAGCGACATAAAGATTTGCAGTGTTGAATACGTTTTCAACATTAGGCCTTCATGATGTTCATATCAACTTTAACTACATATATATCGGTAAATATTTTAAAAAAAAAAAAAAAAAAAAAAAAAAAAAAAAAAAAAAAAAACATGCGTGTATGTTATATCTTAGAGCTGAATTCGATCTTAAAATTTATAGTTAAGATATTATAACGGCAAATCTGTAAGTGACATGAAAAAAATATATTAATTGTCCATGCTTGTTTTTGTAGAATGACTGTTCCATTCTATGTCTCTCCCTGTGTATATACAACCATGGTAACAGAAAGGGAAATAATTCAAACAAAATTAAGTTTCCCGATTTTTAAAAATTAAATATCATAGTGTATATTCATTATTTTATTTTCATGTTCCTATACATTCATTTTATATTAGATAAAAATAAGGGTAAGAAAAATAATCGCGTCAGTTAAATGCTTTTTGTGCGTTAGCAAAAATATATCTTTCATCGAAATTTTGACTCCTAATATGTTTCGTCGTTGTGACAGCTTTTCCTTTCAAAGTACATTTAAAATACTAGCTTAAGGACTCGAAAAAAAGATTTATAAGCTTGTATATATTTTTTAACTTTTAATGACAAATCCGAAAAGTATGAAAATGGTAACGACAATACCTGATTACTTGATTAATTATTCCTACTACATGTAGGAATGACACAAAATTCGACAGGGATTTCTGAAACAGTGGGTGCGCGATATTGGGGCGTTGGGTCAAGAACTATCACTTATGTTCTAAAGCTAATGAAAATTCCCTTTATTACATGTTTATGGCTCAAAACGTTTCGTATATTAACTCTTTTTTATAAATAATTCCTTTCAAAAATAAATCTGTTCCTTATATTAGAAGAATCGATTTATTTTACACCGAGCTTATGAATGATTTCATTGTGTACACGTAAAACGTTACATGACGTCATAGTGCATTTCTTTTTCTTACTCAAAAAAGTTCCAATATTCAACAGCAAATATTTCTGTAACGGATACTCGTACCTTTCAATGTCCAATAGAGAAAATGTAGGGAAAATTACCCGCTTTTAGGATATGGCATTCATTTTTTTTTATCGTGTGCTGTAAGTGAGATATACAGCCTACAGAAGCTAGCACAAAATCACTCATTTATGCGTAATTATACTAACTTCCCGCAATTATATTCAATGTTCAATTCAAGTTTACAATAATTTCTTAACATCGCAGAGAAAAACTGATAATAGAAAACTTGTTGTGTTAGTTCTCTAGTTTCAGAAAATATCAACTGTTTTGTTGTATCACGATTACTTACAAAACGCAAACAGTTAAATCACTGTGATGCTGAAAGTGCGTCAAAAGGCGCACTTGGCCATTAAGGGGTTAAGGCAGATCTCTACACCTATGAAATATAATTGATTTTTGTTCCATGGATTTTTTTTTTGTAATGATAGGCTCAATATCCGATAAAATAGGGCTCCAAAGTATTTCACTTTATTTTTTGGAAATATTAAAATATTTTATTTATTTTCTTAAAAACCCTACATTCTATTTTTTTTAAAAGCCTAGTGCTTTAAATTTCTATTCAAGTTTAATGTAATAAAATATTGATGTAATAACCAACAAAGATATAAATAAAATCTACATAATTTTTATTATTTATTAAAATAGGCAAAAGAAAAACTAAAATAGAATTTTCTTGAGAATAGCTGTTTGCATTTCCTCCAATATCTGAAAATATATAAAATATCAAAGGGTTAAAACAATACCAAAAACAAGAATTGAACAAAATTGAAAAACTTACAAAAATGTTAAACATCACAATGAAGTGAAGATCGAGTCCGAAGATCTTAATTAGAAACAGTAGAATCACTATTAGTACGGCGGCATAGGGAACCTATTGTGCATTTTGTGATAAAAGCACCATTTTTGGCACAAATATAGACATTCACAATATAAATAAATCTGAATATTGGGCCATCGCAGAATCCCGCCCTCGCGGCCATGGCAGCCATTTTATAAAATGGCCTCTAGAAATTACATTTATGGTTGATATTTCCTAACTTCTTTCACAGATTTCACCTACTATCATGGTTTAAGATAATAAAAACACTATATGAATTACTATTTTAAAAAAAATGTTTTGTGCTTTTAATGAAATATATGCATATGACATCACTTTCTAACATAAAAAGCTGTACTATGCCACTATGTCGTAAGATGAGAAAAAGGTAAGTATATTCCAAACATTCCTTCACCTTTTTAAAACTAAAATCTAACGCGAAATTCTTTGAATTTGCTAAAATTTTGATCGAAGGAAGATCTGTTGACTATTCATACAATGATATAAACCATCTAAAGTCTTTAAATCACTTTTTTCGCCAGAACTTTATTTACGCGTAATTACGCGAGACAGTTTGCTCGGGAAACGTATGATTTTATTGAACAATAACCACAATTCGTGAAAATTGTGTTTTGCTTGTCAAGAGTCAATGCCTATCTTGCAAAAATAAGGTGTGCCGAAAATTTAGTGATCTACATTTACAGTATATAGTTTGTCATTTGAGGCTCGGGCTACATATCCTTTTTGAAAACTCTACAAGCATAGAAGCAAATCGTAGAATACATCCTCCAAAGAATGAAACCCCGAAGAATGGAGAGGAGCTTGATACTGGTACTTATGTTAAAAGAAATCTTTGAGGTTCGTTGTTTTATTTGAAGGACAATCTAGAGAGGATATTTTTATCACATCTCAGTGATGGCAAACCCTTCTATCCGGTTACTCAATGGATTTTATGTTTTAGAGGTGTTAGAGATGAATAGAAATAAGTCTGAACCGAATAAAGACTTTCTCTCACTAAATATTTTAAAGTTATCTTTCCGATTCTCTCCACACTTTCCACAGAATACCAATAGTCTGCAAGCTCAATAAAATTCGAAATAAGAGGTCATACATGTAGCTCTATTTTTCACAGTCAGGATTGCTAGTCGTTGATCAAAAAGGAGATCAAACACCTGTAACAAACAAACTAGGTGGACTTGGAATAAGATATTGAAGACATTCTTTTTCTGTTGGGCCATCTTGAAACTCCTGTATTTAATCTCTGGTCCAGCTACTTTCCATAAGAGAAGAGCTGATGAGACTCTTTGTCATTCTTGATATGTACATTCATAAGAGTTTGAATCAGATCGATGAGAAGTACATATATGCACTCTCTTGATATCCATTTCTTCATTGCTTACTTTGGGGTGTTCTAATGTTTCGCTTAGACGTAAAAATAGACAACAGATTGCAAGTTCTGTAAGAGCTGAAAGTGATCAAAGCTGTAGACTTTTCTGAAGGTCAATGCATACGTAATCAATCTGAAATACCCATTGGAATGCTACTAATTTGGATCAGTCAGAAAACACAAAATTTTGGAGCTGTCAGCAAACAAGAACCTCTAAAAACATCAGAGTTTGGATCAACTACTAAAGGGAAGTAAGCATCCCCTGTTGATCGGTCATGTAGCTGTGTGCTCCTTGTCTTGATGGGTAAACGCAAATATCCGTAGACAACTCAGTGAAATAATGGTATACGTGGTATACACAAGGCAGAGACGATATGCTGTTGAACTTATTTCGAATAACAATCACAGAATATGTGTAAGAAAAGTATATCTGTTCAAATAATCGTTATATTTATTTTTGAAAGGTGACTGGATGAACTTGCTGCATGATCTGTCCAAAATTTGTTATTAAAAACCTGAATTTACGCAAGTTGGAAATGTTTCCATTCAAGCAAAATAAAAAAAACATATTCAAAGTCTTACATAGGAATATATGAAAGTTGAATACAACAAATTCTAGAATATGTTTTTTTTATTCATAGGATGTTAGCATATCTTTATATAAACCAAGCTCTGTGTTCCTTAGAAAAAAAGTGTTAGTTTTTTTCCTAGATATTCATACCACTTTGTAGCCCCCTCTACCACCAGGCGCCATGATTTTTAAGAAGTGTTTATTGCTATGTTATCTCTCCTTAAACAGAGGAAGCGTTACTAGAGTAAAACGATCTTCACTCAATCCAATGCTTCAGTTTACTTGGACCAGAAATTTTACAAAATACTAGTATAAAAGAATTGAAATTTTAACGATGACAAACTCTAAGACAGTTAAAGTACAAAATGGCTTGCTTGCACGGGTGAGCTTAAAAGTTATGTGCACACATACAGAAGTATTTAAAAACTTTTTAATCCAGTAGTTACTATAGTTTTACGGAAGTATGGAAGGATATGGACATAACGAACAGTATTCAATCTCAAAGTCCATAAAACAATACAAAATTAAAGAAGAGCAAACACGGACCCCGAAACATCAGAGGTGGGATCAGGTGCCATGGTGGAGTGAGCATCTCCTGCCGATCGGTCACACCCGCCGTGTGCTCCTTGTCATGATCAGGAAATAACGGAAAAAAATCCGTCGTCAATTCAGTGTATAAATAATGGACTAACAATTGGTATGAAAAAATGTTTTTAATTGTGGCGTATGACAGCCATTTTGAAAAATGGCTGCCAAAATTGTTTATGATTGACCAATGAAGTGGCCCAATATCCAAAAATGTTTGTAATTTATTACTCTACCGATAAACTTAATCTGACACTTTTATCACAAAATGCACAATCAATTGAAAATGTTCAGCTATGCCGCTTGACTATATGGTCTTCCGTAAAGACGGAAGACCTTAATAGAAAACAGAACAAAAACAATAAAGTCTTCTGAAGGAGTTAAGTTGGAAGACCTAAACTATAAGGTCTTCCATGAAATTGAATTAAACTAAAAAACAACCACGTATTTAAAAAATCAACAAATTGTTTTCTTTAACATATATAAGTCCTAACAAGTAAGTTTCAATTTTCCGAATACTCCTTCTGTACGTTAAACATATATATGAAGTTGCATCAGAATGCTTTAAAAAATCTTGACGATATGAAAGGGACAGTATTAAATGTTATTTTTCAATGCATATATATTTGAATCTGATGCATGGATATAAATTATATATATACTATTTTAAAATTCTGAAAATCCTAAGCTTTTTAAAATGTTTTGAACGGAAAATATGTGAAACACTGCATTTTTTTGGCCGATACCATATCTTGTTCTTTTAATGTATGTCATTTTCCTGATGTCATATCAAACATATGATGTCATGACTTATGAAAATATTCAGTGCTTTGAAGTTTGCAGATATCCCCATGTTTTGGAACATTATTATATATTTCTTCATCAAAGTTTGATTATGGGGGCAAATATTAGTCATTACCGCATAAAGGTCTTTGTTCAAATTATGACCACCTGAGGATTAAGGGTGGGGCCACAATCAGAGATCAAAGTTTTACATTGTAATAAAAAGCAAAAATCTTCTCGAGAACTGCAAAGCTGCTGTGATTGGACATATATGCATCCTCAGGTAGTGTAGTATGAAGGGGTGGGGTGGGGGGGGGGGGGGGGGTCACAATAGAAAATCCAAGTTTTACATTAAACTACTAGTCTATATATGTACTGAGACAAAATGTATTTTTTCCCCAGGTCACACAAACTCTCAACTGGCTTGTAAGAATGACCACAGAATTGGAAACCAATATTGTTGCTGTAGAGAGAGTGAAAGAATACTCAGAGATTCCAACAGAGGTAATTTTGACACTGATCTGCATGTCACATACAGAGCAATAAATCTAAAACTTTTCCATGTTGCCTATGCGCTGCTTGTATGATTACAGCGCTTCTATTACGCTCTTCTTATGACTTCAAAGTCCTGTTAACCACGATCCCACTATGCTTGTTTTGAATATGTTCAAAATAAGCATGGCGAGAGCCTAGAGCTCTCCGATCATGAAGACCATACTGCGATCATACTACACTTTTCTCCTGCGATTTGTCATGATCGGCCAAGTTTTCGGCCACGCTTTGATCGTAGTAGAAGCGGGGTCTGAGTGTGAATGGGGGGGGGGGGGGGGGGGTAAAGGGTGCACTAGAATTTTAAACATTTTGCTGTCATGTAAAGAAGTGGACTGGTAGTTTTGTGTGTTTCTGCATTACAAAATATATTTGTATGTAATACATGTATGTAAAACAGTTGTAAATTATGGGCAACCAGCAATCACGGCTGGCAAGCCCTTGGGGAATAGTTCCTGTTAAGGGTTTGATAAAACAGCTATCCCACTCACAGCCAGTGGATAAGTGCATATTATACAAATACTACAATAGACTTTTTACACAAACTATGATATAAGATGAGTAATACTAAGAGGGCCGTTCAAAAATTACATGGACTTGCTGCACAGAAAAAAATATTTGACGACATAATCGGGCAAAATGTCACACATAATATAAAAGAATCTTTACTTATATGAAAATTTCACATCAAAATGTTGAAAATTGGTGTCAATTCTGAGTGATTTTTCAAGACATATAATTTAAGTCACAGAGCAGCAAAATCTTCGACGTCACGGGCATTATAAAAAATATGTGATTGAGCTTTCATTTTCTCAACATTTTTCCAAGAGTTCCCGTACAGTTTGAGTTACCTTATCTACTCAACATCCAAACACCATTTCTTGTCAAGCTTAAAATTTAGTAAACTAGTAAAGAATATATTCTTTTTTGTTTTAAAACCAAAAACTGCAGGTATTTATGAGATATAGTGTGATATTGGTGACTCTCAATCACGTTCTTTACAGTCTGGGTAAAGTTTTCGTCGAATATCTTCTTCCCGTTCTCCCGTATAACCTTTTTACAGAGGTCTAATGGTCTAAAATTTCAATTTGCTATTTGAAGACGAATGTCACCAATACACTTAGAGTTTACTACATGTTTTATCATGCATATTTTGGATCTATGTAAGCGATATCTCGAGCATTACACATAATTTAACAAAAGTGTGGTGTGCCGTCAATTCAGGAGAAGTCATTTTCACAGTCGTTTTCACGGGAATTGCATCAGAGAAAAATCACTATATTTCTGTTAGTACTTAAAATACCATGTCAGAAATCTAAATTAATAATAACAGAACAATTTAAAGATCCTGTGACGTCACTTCTGGCCAAACCGGAAGTAGTCAGAAAATGCATATTTTTGCCATTCTTGACACGTTTTTGGGAAATATTTATCACTGGAAGTATAAAACTTAATTTTCCGTACGTTGATGTCACTTCCGGTCGAACAGGAAGTAACAAAAATTGCTTACTTTTGCAATTATCAACATAGATTTTGAAGATTGAAATCATTAGAAACGTCATTTTTCTTTTTTTTTTTAAATAAAAGTTACTTCCGGTCAAACAGGACGGAATACCTATTCGTTGCTTTGCAATGAGCTCAGCTCTAGTTCTTATTATTCTTTTTTTTTTTCCTTTTCCTAGACACCAACTTTGAGGCCTCATATTTCACTCATTTCTCAATGGATTTTGCTCAAATTTTCAGAGTTTATAGACGTTACTAAACTCTATCAGAATTTTGTCTAACATTCCAAAAATTCACTTCCGGTTTTGAGTTATTTCCCTTTATAGGCTTTCATTTCCAGACAAAGGTTCGGAGATGGCAAAAGCTGGAGCAGAAATTTTACCGATTTTACAGAATAGAAGGACTGAAGTTGTGCATAGCGGTTTTTGTTTTTCGATTTCTCTATTCAAAATGGTGCTATATAGGGGTCAAAAATTAGAACGCCTAAAAGAGCAAAAATTTGCACATATTTTGCTTTTTATCTTCTTCTAAACTAAAAATATTTTGTGAAAACATATAAAACAAAATTTGTGCAGAATTACAAGATCTCTTAAATGATGTCTCGAAAAAAGGGCTGACCCCTAAATTAAGGGATCTAGAGGGGCCAAAATTTTTTTCCAGATATCTCAAAAAGTATTGAGAATTTGTAATATGTCCAAGAAGCAAAGTTGTTCAAAATGTCAAGCTTAATCTATTGAAATCGTCAAAATGCGTCCGGCGACGTCACTTCTGGTCAAATTGGAAGTCGTCAGAAAATGCATATTTTTGCCGTTCTTGACAAGTTTTTGGGTAACATATGTCACTGGAAGCATAAAACTTAATTTTCCGTCCATCGACATCACTTCCAAAAATAGCTTATTTTTTAAGGTTTTGATGCAAAATTGAAATTATAAAGTGACTGGAGACGACTTAGCTCATTGTTTTCTTTTGTTGACGTCACTTCCGTCAAAACAGGATGGAAGACCTACTCTTTGCTGTGCAACGAGCTTTGCTCTAGTTTTGTTTATTATTCTTAACTGTATGTTTTAGCAAATCATTCTCAGGTAATGTAGATTCTGTATGTTTTGGCAAAAAAAAATTTGTAACAATCTCTGAATTTTCATTAAAATAAATTTATATATTTTTTAGGCACCAAAGGAAATTGCAGAGACAAAGCCCTATCCTTCATGGCCACAAAAAGGAGAAATAGTGTTTGAAAGTTATGGTTTGCGATACAGAGAGGGTTTAGATTTGGTCTTGAAAGATATAACTTGTAAAATACAGCCAGCTGAGAAGGTATTGCGGGTAGAAATGTGAATATTTGTAACAGAAAGCATTGACTGTTCATTTTAAGACCACCTATGATCACAAAACTTTAACAGTTGATGCATCTTGGTCCTTGAAAAACTAAGCTGAAAAGAAGATCACATACTTTCAAAATTCTTTGGCTGCATTTAAATATTTGGGGTACTATTAAGCTTAGTATTATCAAACTTTCTCAGTTAATGCATTTTGGGTCTCCAGAATATGTTGACTGAAAAGTAGGATGTCATGACATACTTTTCAATTTTAATGGTTATAATTAAATATTCCATGTACTAATTGGCTAAGAGTCTGAAAGTAGGTCACCATGACAAACTTTTAGAAATTTAATTGTTATACTAGAATTTTAATATTTCAGGTTCTACCGTAATTTCGGGATTATAGGTCGATGGGGTATATAGGTCGAAAGGCTCATTTTCAGCCTAAATTTTTTAAAAATCCTAAGATAGGTCGAACTTACTATATAGAACGAGGCTTTGTTTCCCGTTTTCTAAAGATTCTTACACAGATACAACGTATCAGAACAGGTAAACCCCTAAAGAAGAAGGTATGGTTTTAGCTTTATAGCGCTCTAAAAATGTAATGACATCAAAAAGTTTTGAAACTGGCTTAAATATTAGTTAAATAAATGACTCTGATAAATCAGGTAAGAATATGACATAAAGGTTTACCATTCTGCAAATATGACGTCATCAATGTGAAGCATTTCTCTATTTTCAACAGAAAAAGCCTCAAAATGGCACATTTCGAGGGTGATTTTCCTTTAGAAAACAGTGTCCACAGCCGTCGCCCACGTTAATGTTTTGATATTTTGTGCAAAATTCAATAACAAATCACATATCTCGAGATCTTTGTGGGCTATGCCTGTGGACAATGTTATCTGAAAGAAAATTCCATTGAAAATTGGTGTCTTCTGCAACTTATTAAGAAAAAACGGGAAAATGCACATGTTTATGACGTCATAATTAGTATTTACAAACACATATGAGAAAAATTACTTGTATCATTTTTCTGCATTGAATTTCAATTATTTAAAAAGCATGAGTTTTCAACTTTTACACCAGTTTCATTTTGAAAATCTCAGGCAAAATTTGTATGGAAACCATACCTTCTTCTTACCGGGGTTATTCTGTGACATGAACGTATCAAGAAAATAAACAGGTATTTTAATGAGTACAGCAATTAAAAAAAGTTCTTTTTTTTTTTTTTTTTAAATGTAGTTAAAATTTCCTTTGAGTTGTATTACTACTTATCTTTCTCCAAATTGCCTGTTCAATGCCTCCGTAGTTTCACACTGTTGTTAAATCAGAGGCATAAATAACACGTGAATACGTTATTATTTTACAGATATAATTCGGGAAATACCCGAGACCAAAGAATAGTAATTCCGATTTCAGAACAACTTGGACATATTCCTAATAAATTTTATTCAGACATTATTTACCGGTGGATGACAATTACTTCGATGTCCGCCATTTTTAAATTTCTTCTCCAGGGATTTGTTAAAACAAGCAAATGACCATTGAATGTATATATCAAGCAACAGTAAAGAATTGAAATCATATCAACACTCTATAAGTTTAATTTATAAATTTAATTGAGAGTACATTCACAATTTGTCTGTCAACATGAATTTCAGGGCTTTGTTTGTTCAATGATGTGTAACACTAATACCCTATTACGGCACGTGGGTTTGTTAATCCTGCCCCACAGGCATTTAAACCAACACAGGTGTTTACACCTTTGCGTACAGTGTAAATCCCTTTATCTGTCAGACAATTAAAATTCTGTTAGAAGCCAATCTTTGTATACCGGTAATTCAATGTACTTCTTGTGTACGAAGCTTTTAATAAACCTTATAATATTAGTTAATATTGTATTACTGTCTTAAATTATATTTCTGTTACCCGTATTTATTACAAATTCCTTGCTTGTAAATTCCATATCAATAAAATTAATTTTTATCATCCGCATGTATATTCCACAAATGCTTGTAAAACTTTAAGCTATCTTTCGAAACGATATATTTTTTTTTCACCCAAACTTATAACTCAATTGCTGATTGTAAATCCTCAAATACTTGTTCAATAAAAAAAATTCCGTATTTTAAATTTTGATACGGTTGCAGTTTTACTTTTAGTACACGATCGCGACTTCCTAACTTCACAAGATGGATACTGCATGATGTTAATGGATAATACTTTGAGGAATTATTCAATAGATGAAGCAATGTTGTTTTCCTTTGTCATCAACGGATAATTAATGGAACTTATTTTGTAAGAAAGCTATAGAATAAATATTTTATTGTTTACCGGGGCATTAAATTAATCAAAATAATTAATCAAAAAAGTTACGAAAGTGGCACAAAATTGCTTTGAAATTGACGTAAATTTTACTGATTTGGAGGCATTTTTCGTAAACTTTAGAATAGGTTGAATTCTGAATATTGATCGACCCCAGCTGTTCTGAGAAAAAAAGTATCGACCTATATTCCCTAAATTACGGTAATTGGCTTTGAATCAGCAAACTTTGTTAGTAGATGCATCTGGGGTCAAAGGAGATGTAGATTCAAGTTCAAATTGTAACCCCTTGGTGTAGGTGGGGCCACAAAGGGGGGATCAAAGTTTAACATAGGAATATATAGGAAAAATCTTTAAAAATCTTCTTGAAAATGTTGCTCATGTGGCACAGTGGTTAGAGGATCTGCACTAGAGTCTCGAAGTAAGGAGTTGATCTTTGGAACATAGATGAGACAGTATAAACGGAGGTCCCCTGTCACAAGAAATGCTGGCATGAAAAAGATCCTTCACTGCTCAATGGCCATGAGTTGCCTATTATAGGTCAAAATTTGATGCTCTCCAGTGGTGGTGGTGTCTACATATGATTGAAAAATTCTTAATAGGGACGTTAAACAATATACAATCAATCAATCAATCTCCTTGAAAACAGCAAAGCTTGGATTGTTTGCATATATATGGAAGCATCCTCGGGTAGTGTAGATTCAGGTTTGTTCAAATCCTGACCCCCTGGAGGTAGAGTGTGGCCACAATGGGTGATCAAGGTTTTAAGTAGGAATACATAGGAAAAATCTTTTAAAATCTTCTTCTCAAGATCCACTGGACCAGAAAAGCTGAAACTTAAGTGAAAGCATCCTGCAGTAGTGTAGATTCTAAATTGTTCAGATCATGACCCCAGGAAGTAGGGTGGGGCCACAATTGGGAATCAAAGTTTTACATAGAAATTATGATATAGGAAAAATCTTCTTCTCAAGAACAACTGGGTCAGAAAAGCTGAAATTTATTTGGAAGCAACCTGAGGTAGTGTAGATTTCAAATTGTCTTAATTATGATCAGTGGGGTAGGGTGGGATCACAATATGTATAACAAGGGGGAAATCTGGTAAAGAACAGAATGGTCAAAGCTTCTCAGGTGAGCGATGTGGCCCATGGGCCTCTTGTTTGTTAACATTATCATAAATATTATGTAAAAACTGAGTTATACTTATGATGCTGAAAGTTCCTAGATACTTGCTACTTATAAGATACTTTTGAATTGTTAATATCAGGGAACCTATTTTACATTAAGAGTACAAGAAAGAATGAAGCTACCTGAGCAGGAGTTAACATTTTTTAAAGATTGAATAATTTATTAGATAAAGGAAACATGCATTTTTAAAATGCTTTTACTTAAGGTCAAGATCTAGTAAATGTCCTTAGACTGACTTTTTGGTGCTACATCTATTATGACGTCATAATCACTTTCAACTTTCTTTTTCCCATACTTTACGGCTCTAATAAAATTATGTAGAAAATAAAGTATTTTCAGGGAATTCAATTTGAAATCACCTGAAAAGTAGTCCGGATTCCTATATTAAATTTAACATTATTTTAAGGAAGAGACCAAGAACATACAAATTACCGTTTTCTGAAAGACTGTAGGCAATCTGGATGCATTTTGTTTGTGTGATATGGAAAAAACTCCCATATTCATGACTGGTTTTCTTAATTTTTCATTGAAAATGACAGTTAAAATTATGGTTTTTCATCTTATTTACCAACAAATAATGCCCCGAAACACCTTTTTTGACCAAGCTTAAGTCATAAAGCATCATGAAAGGAATTCATTTCTTGAATTTGATAAATCTGTAGACTCCCTTCATTTACTAGATCTTGACCTTAACAATATTTAGTAACAGTTTTTGCAGAAATGTATGACATCAGAGGAGGTTGGAATCAACTTAAGTTTGTTCAGAGCGGAAGGCTGAAGTGTTTTTCTGATCACATTTTGTCCATCATCCCTCTGTCTGTCTGTCCATCCATCTGTTAACTTTTCACATTTTTGACTTCTCTTCAAGAATCACTGGGCCAATTTTAACCAAACTTAGTACAAATCATTCTTGGTACATGCGAAGTTTAAATTATAAAAATGAAGGGCCAAGTCCTGTCAGGGGAGATAATTAAAAAAAGACAAAAATAGGTTGGGGTCTTTAAAAAAATCTTCTGAAGAACCACTGGGTCAGAAAAGCTGAAACTTATGTAGAAACATCCTAGGGTAGTTTAGATTCTAAATTGTTCAAATCATGACCCCGAGGGGTAGGATGGGGCCACAATATGGAACCCAAGTTTTACATAGAAATATAGGAAAAAAATTTAAAAATTTTCTTCTCAGAAACACATCTGGAGTTAGTGTAGATTATAAATTGTCCAAAAGATGACGGTCATTGACCCATCGGCCATGGGGTAGGGTTGGGTCACAATAGGGATTACAAGGGGGAAAGCTGGTAAAGAACAGCTTTGTCAAAGCTACTCAGGTGAGATATGTGGCCCATTGGCCTCTTGTTAATCGTTTATTATAAAATGTTTATAAATTTTCATGAATTTATTTCTGTCCTTTATGGGGTAAAAGTGAATGTTTCAAAAATTTCTAATAAAAGCCCTCATATATACAATTTTGTACATTTTTAGCTCACCTGAGCCAAAGGCTCAAGTGAGCTTTTCTGATCAAAATTTGTACGTAGTCTGTCGTCGTTGTTGTTATAAACTTTTCACATTTTCATCTCCCTTCTCAAGAACCACTGGGCCAATTTCAACCAAACTTACCACAAAGTATCGTGGGTAAAAGTTTGTGCAAATGAAGGGCCATGCCCCATTCCAAGGAGAGATAATTGTGAATTAGTGAAAAAATAATAGCATTTTTAAACAATCCTCTTCTCAAGAACCACTGTGCCAGGAAAGATGAAACTCATGTGGAATCATTCTCAGGTAGTGTAGATTAAGTTTGTTCAAATCATGACCCTGGGGTTAGGGTGGGGCCACAATGGACGATCAAAGTTTTACATACTTAGGAATAATGTTGGAAAAATCTTAAAAAAATCTTCTTCTCAAGATCCATAGGGACAGTAAAGCCGAAGGCTCAAGTGAGCTTTTCTGATCAAAATTTGTCCATTGGTTGTCGTCGTCGTTGTTGTTGTTGTTGTCGTTTTCGTCATTGTTGTCATTAAGTTTTCACATTTTCATTGTCTTCTCAAGAACCAATGGGCCAATTTCAACCACACTGGCTACAAAGTATCCTTGGGTAAAGGGGATTCAAGTTTGTTCAAATGAAGGGCCACACACTTTTCCAAGGGGAGATAATTATGAATTAGAGAAAAATTAATGGCATTTTTAAAAAAATCTTCTTCTCAAGAACCATTGGGCAAGGAAATATGAAACTCATGTGGAATCATCCTCAGGTAGTGTAGATTCAAATTTATTCAAATCATGACCCCCGGGGCTACAATGGGGCCAAAATGGCCGATCAAAGTTTTAAATAGGAATATATAGGAAAAATCTTTAAAAATCTTCTCAAGAACAACTGGGCCAGGAAAGATGAAACTCATGTGGAAACATCCTCAGGTAGTGTATATTCAAGTTTATTCAAATCATGACCCCCGGGGCTAGGGTGGGGCCAAAATGGCTGATCAAATTTTTACATAGGAATATTTAGGAAAAAATCTTTTCATTAAGAACAACTGGGCCAGGAAAGATGAAACTCATGTGGAATCATCCTCAGATAGTGTAGATTCAAGTTTATTCCAATCATGACCCCCAGGGCTAGGGTGGGGCCAAAATGGCCGATCAAAGTTTTACATAGGAGTATATAGGAAAAATCTTTAAAAAATCTTCTTCTCAAGAACCACTGGGCTAGGAAAGATGAAACTCATGTGGAATCATCCTCAGGTAGTGTAGACTCAAGTTTGTTCAAATCATGACCCCCGGGGCTAGGGTGGGGCCAAAATGTCCCATCAAAGTTTTACATAGGAATATATAGGAAAAACCTTTAAAAATCTTCTTCTCAAGAACCATTGAGACAGGAAAGATGAAACTCATGTAAAATTATCCTTAGGTAGTGTAGATTTAAATTTGTTCAACTCATGACCCCCGAGCTAGGATGGGGCCAAAATGGCCGATCAAAGTTTTACATAGGAATATATAGGAAAAATCTTCTCAAGAATCATTGAGACAGGAAAGATGAAACTCATGTGAAATTATCCTCAGATAGTTTAGATTCAAGTTTGTTGAAATCATGACCCCTGGGGCTAGGGTGGGGCCAAAATAGCCGACCAAAGTTTTACATAGGAATATATAGGGAAACCTTTTAAAATCTTCTTTTCAAGTACTTCAAAGCCATGATTAGTGATATTTATATTTGTATTGAATCATCCTCAGGTAGAGTACATTCTAGTTCGTTCAAATCATGACCCCCTGAGGGGTTAAAATTCAAGGCCCCTCCCCCAACCTCAGTAATAAGCTTTCAGTCCTGTGCTGTTTCCTAGCCGATGTGCTCAGGTGAGCGCTGTGGCCCCTGGGCCTCTTGTTTTTCATATAACTTGTTTTTATTGACATTAGATTGGGATTGTTGGAAGAACTGGTGCTGGAAAATCATCTCTCTCTCTTGGGTTGTTTAGAATTATAGAGAAAGCAAAGGGCAGGATTTTGATTGATGGAATTGACATATCCAGTATAGGACTGCATGATTTAAGATCAAAACTCACCATCATACCTCAGGTAATTTTTATAGATTATTTTTATACTCCCCACAAACAAAGTTTGGGGGGGGGTATATAGGAATCAGCTTGTCCGTCTGTCCATCCGTCTGTCTAGCTGTCCGTCGGTCTGTGTCCGGTACATATCTTTCTTACATAGGAACATTAGAATCTAGTACTCCACACAAAGATTGCCCATGACCTAAGGGTATGTCATGACCTTGACCCAAGGTCATTTGGGGAAGTTCAAGGTCACGAAGAAAAATTTCATAATTCATATGCGGTCCATATCTTTTTTATGAAGAAATTTGAAGTTTCTCATTTCACACAAAGATTGCTCATGACCTAACCGTGTGTCATGACCTTGACCCAAGGTCATTTGGGGAAGTTCAAGGTCGCTGGAAGAAAAATTTCATAATTTGTGTCCGGTCCATATCTTTCTTATTGAAAAACTTGAATCTACTACTTCACACAAACATTGTGTATGACCTGAGGTTGTGTCATGACTTTGAACCAAGGTCAATTAGGCAAGTTCAAGGTCACTGACAGAAAAAGTTCATAATTCATATCTGGTCCATATATTTAGTCTATTTTTTCTCATTAGGCTGCACCTTCGTTTTCATTTATAGAAAATAAAATGAATAATTACATTTGCACTAAAAAATTTTTAACATTTCTCTCTGCTCTTAGATCCATAAAAAATTCATGATTTAGCACCTCTGAAAAACCCAGCGGGGGGTATTTTGTCCTGTTTGGACAGTTCTAGATTTTATTGCTCTCAAATAACTTGAATCGAAATTGTTTTCACATTATTTTTAGCTCACCTGAGCTGAAGGCTCAAGTAAGCTGATCACATTTTGTCCCTTGTCTGTCTGTTTGTCCATCCGCCTGTCTGTCCATCTGTCTGTAAACTTTTCACTTTTTTCACTTCTTCTTTAGAATTCAACCAAACTTGCCACAAAGCATCCTTAAGTGAAGGGGATTCAAGTTTCTTCAAGTGAAGGGCCATGCCCTTATTCACGGAGAGTTAATTCAGAAATAGTGAAAATTTGGTGGTATGTTTAAAAAATCTTCTTCTCAAGAAACACTGTGCCAGGAAAGATGAAACTTATGGGATAACAACCTCAGGTAGTGTAGATTCAATTTTATTCAAATCATGACTCCAGGGGTTCAGGTGGGGTCACAATGGCCAATCAAAGTTTTACATAGAAATATATAGGAGAATTCTTTAAAAATCTTCTTGTCAAGAACAACAAAGACATGATTGATCATACTTATATGGAAGCATCCTCAGGTAGTGTAGATTCAAGTTTGTTCAAATCATGAGCCCTGGGGTTGGGCGGGGCTACAATGGCCGACTAAAGTTTTACCAAAGCTTTACATAGAAATACAGGAAAATTATTTAAAAAATTTTTTCTAAAAAATAACAAAGCCATGATTGATCATATTTATATGGAAGCATCCTCAGGTAGTGTAGATTTAAGTTTGTTCAATTCATGACTCCAGGGGGTTGGGCGAGGCCACAATGGCAAACCAAAGTTTTACATAGAAATATACAGGAAAATTATAGTTAAATGTTTAGGTATCTACTTAGGTCATGATAAAGAGGAATTTTATAATAAAAACTGGATGAGAATGTATCATGAAATGGAAAAACTTTTTGAATCCTGGAAACGTAGAAAATTAACTCTTTTTGGCAAAGCATGTATTATTCGGACGCTTGCTATTTCAAAAGTGATATGTACATCGTCAATTTTGTGTCTCTCGGATGAGAACTATATCAAGAAAATTCAAAGATTAATTTTTTATGCCCGCACTTTCTAAAGATAGTTTGGGTATATTGTTGTTACTCATAACCGTCCATCAGTCTGTCCGTCCGTCCGTCCGTCTGTCACACTTTTCTTCCCTGAACTCCTCCTACATTTTACATAGTAGCCTAATCATCTTTTGGGAGATGGTTGGTGGTGTCATGTAGATGTGCAGTAAGGTTTTGGAATTTTGATTTTTCCCCGGGGGGTCAAATGGGGGTGGAAAAATGACATTTTTTATGCAAAAAGCCCTGTCTTCCCTGAACTCCTCCTACATTGTGCACAGTAGCCTAATCATCTTTTGGGAGATGGTTGGTGGTGTCATGTAGATGTGCAGTAAGGTTTCGGAATTTTGATTTTGCCCCGGGGGGTCAAATGGGGGTGGAAAAGTGACGTTTTTTATGCAAAAAGCCCCGTCTTCCCTGAACTCCTCCTACATTTTACACAGTAGCATAATTTTCTTTTGGGACTTGGTTGGTGGTGTCATGTAGATGTGCAGTAAGGTTTCAGAATTTTGATTTTGCCCCGGGGGGTCAAATGGGGGTGGAAAAATGACGTTTATTATGCAAAAAGCTCCGTCTTCCCTGAACTCCTCCTACATTTTACACAGTAGTCTAATCTTCTTTTGGGAGATAGTTGGTGGTGTCATGTAGATGTGCAGTAAGTTTTCGGAATTTTGATTTTGCCCTGGGGGTGGAAAAATTATGTTTTTTATGCAAAAAGCCCTGTTTTCCCTGAAGTCCTCCTTAATATTACTCAGAAGCCTAATCATCTTTTAGGAGAGTTAAATATTTTGAAAATTTGGTAAAGCATCAACGTCAAGGGGTAAAAAAGCATCGCATGCTGGGAATCATCTTGAATTCTTATGAGTAATTAATGTACATGTCAAATGTGAGAGTGATATCTCTTCTCAATCAAAAGTAATAAGCAAATGCAACATTTTTGAAAAGTAGGTTAGGCTTCAAGGTCAAGGTCACAGAGTTAAAAGTCATGATTTATTTGGAAAGGTCTTATCACAGGTAATAATATACATGCATTATAATATGAATGCCCTAACTTTTCTCTTTCAAAATGATGAATTTATAACAATTTATCTTTTTTGCTAGTAGGTCAAACTTCTAGGTCACATGTAAAAAAAACCCATGCCATTCTCACAGGTAAATACTAGTACATAAGTTTAATATGAATGCCTTGTCTCTTCTCATTCAGTAGATATGACTGTGATGACCAAGGTTAAATTTATTGAAACAGATGGACAGTCTGACATACAAATGTACATATTTCTATATGAATTGGGTAAAATTGGCCCAGTGGTTCTAGAGAAGTTAAAAATGTAAAAAGTTTTTAGACAAACAGATGGACGACATGTCACAACAGATGTTATATGATAAGGAAACCAGAAAAACTCAAATGAGTGTTTTGAAAGGGTTACAATATGCTTACAGTATTTGAAAAGCTGTTTTTTTCTTGCAGAGATATGCATGACCAACATATTCATGTTTTATATTTTCTTTAGTAATTTGTTTGTTTGTTGTGAATACATCTCTCTCTCTCAGGAATTTTTCCCTGATATGGAGACACCACCAATTAATAATAATGAAGACAAGATGTGTTTGTGAAACACTAATCCCCCATATGGCAGCCTATGGTGAAGGTTGAAGTTTCTCAAATGTATGTCAAACTCAAAGGTCAAGGTTAAAGGGTTAAAATTGTTGGTATCAGAAGAAAGTCTTGTCACAAGGAATACACATGTGAAGTAAGAAATCCCTAGTACTTCCTGTTCAAAAGTTAATTGCCAAGGTTAAAGGTTTTTTTAATGTGGGTCAAACTCTAGAGTCAAGGTCAAACATATTTATACCTGTTGAAAGTTCGCAATGAATACACATGTTAAGCATGAAAGCCTTAGCACCTACTGATCAAAATTTAGGCCAAGTTTAAAGTTTGATATTTTTCTTGTAAAAATGGGTAAAAATCCAAGGTCAAGTGATCAAGAGGTCAAAATTTGTGGTACTCAAATAAGAGGTCTTGTCACAAGGAATTAAGCTATGAAATGTGGAAGCCATGTGTATAGCCCATTACCCTTAAAACTGAAGGGCAAGGTTAAAGTTTCTGCAGACAAATAGACACACATAATATAAACACAAGAAACAAAATATGTATATAGTCAAATGGAAAAAATTCTACTATTTTGGAGTCAAAATATCGATTGTAATTTCAGGGACAGGGAGTGGCTAGGGAGATTGGAACCCCCCCCCCTGGAATTTGTTTTGTTATTTAAATAAGACTTTATGCTGAAGCAAATAAGAAATGACTTTGGACATCCTCCCCCTTAGAAAACATTGACCCCATGACCCCGCTATCATTGTTTTTATTTTGTTTTTTGTTTTCAGTTTTTTTTTTCCTTTGCTTGTCAGGGAATTCTGGATTGGAATTTTTTTGACTAAGGCGTGACCCCCCCCCCCTCCCGAAAAAAAAATTCTGGATCTGCACCAGTAACTGAATGTCACGTCGACAACGGGAGATAACTTCACAATGTGAAATTCATCAACTGTGGCATTCGATGATCTATGACCCTTTTTGAACTTTAACCTAATCATTTGCATTTCGTTTTATTTTACCCCAAACTATACTTAAACTTGTACTTACCGACTGTCATAGGTCCTGTCAACTTCAAGAAATATAATCCAACTATAACACAAAATGAATTATTTCAATACACATGAAATTACTGCAGCATGTGCTGTCCCATTCGGCAAACCTTGGCTGATTCCGTCGCCTTATCAGATGAAGTGGGAATTGGCCAAGGTGTACCAGGTAGTGCTTAATCTGAAAATATGATAATGGATGACGCAACCAGATGTGATGTAGAAATTCTCCAAAAGGTGTTTACATGTAAACATGTATAGTACAAGAACAAATTTCAAATTAATTCATAACAAATGATGTTTTGATAAAACTTTTCCATCTAGCTTATTCAACAAAAAATGTACGTGCCGTGTGTTTGTGGTGTCGGGGGGTGGGTTCCTATTATAAGCAAATTATATTATATTATAAGTTCCTATTATAAGGAAAACATTTATCAAAATCTAATTTACATCATTAATTAAATTCTGTTTTTTCAAAACTGGTAATGAATTTAGCATGTAAAATACATATAAGAGGTTCTGAGTCATATAGGTCACATGGTCACAGGGTCTGAGAATTTCATACTCAATTTGACGAATACATGTTCTGTGTAAATTATAGAATTATTTTGACTTTTTCCTTGGAAAGGCCTATGTGTAGGAGTGTGTATTTAGAGGCAAACACCTTAGTGTGGGTATTACTGTCTCATGACAGCATCTAGTATATATATATATATAATTATATGAATTGTTTGATGACAATGGTTGCCTCAGACCACTCGAGCATTTTTCCAATATTATAGATAAATCTAATTGGCTATGTGAGTACATAATTCTTCTGTCAGCCACTAAGAATACTCGAAGAATACACAACTTTTTAAATGCAAGCAACATAAATAAACAAAATGTAGTTAACTTCAACTTCCCTTTAGGGAACTTCAACATATTAGAAAAATCAAGTAACTTTTCTACAAAAATCTCATTGAAATAAAAAATTGTAGACCCAGTTTTTAAGCAATATTTTCTAAAGATTTTGGAATATTTGAGGAGTCGAGTTGTAAGAATATTTATGAATGTAAGATTATAGACATAGAGATAGACACATAGCAGAATTTAGCTACAAATTATTGAATAATATAATATGTAACAATGCTTATATGAGTAAGTGGAAAAAAGATACCGGTATATCTTCTATGTGTATACATTGTAACAAAATAGAAAACGTGAAACATCTGATGTTTAAATGTGATAATGTGTCTAATATATGGAATACTTTAAGCAGTTTTTTATCATTTAAAGTTCAGTGGAAACATATTGTTGTTGGTTTTTTCCATGAAAACAATGATAAAACTAGATCTCTTAATTCACTTATTACATTTGTGGCATATAGAATTTATAAACATAAAATGTTATGAAGGTTAGAGTCTTTACGTGAAACTGAATACAATTTATACAATCATGTAAAAAAGATCAATATGTTTCTATACTTCAGTATTACGCTTTCTTGATGTTAACACTGAACTTAGGATTTTTGAAAATCTTTCCAAATTAATGTGAAAATTATTTATTCTTGTATAAATACTAGTGGGAAGGGACCTGTCTTCCAGTAGTGCTGTCAAAATGGGGGGAGTAAATAGACTGTGAAACGTATTTGTGGCTCATTCGGTTGACAGCTACACTGAAATTATATCTTTACCTTAATTCATGATGTATACTGTATAAATATATTTTTTGAAAATAATTGTACTCTAAATTTTTCTGTATAATTTATAACATCCTGCCTGATGTCATAGGACATAATTATCATTGTTTAGAAGGAGCTTAGTCAGGGCCCCATCCCTGGCAGCTGCCTTAATTATTTTTTTTCTAGTGATGATAGTTGATATGTTGTTGTAGATTAGGTCTGGGAAATAAAAATTATAATTATGTTATAAAAAATTCTTTAAAAATCTTCTTCTCAAGAATAATAAAGCCATTACTGATCATATTTATATAGAAGCATCCACAGGTAGTATAGATTCAAGTTTGCTCAAATCATGACCCCCGGGGGTAGGGCGGGGCCACAATGGCCAACCAAAGTTTTACATAGAAATGTATAGGAAAATTCTTTTAAAATGTTCTAAAGAATAACAAAGCCATGATTGGTCATATTGATATGGAAGCATTCTCATGTAGTATAGATTCAAGTTCATGCAAATCATACCCTCTCCCCTTTAAGGAATGGTTGGAACTACTTTTGGGTTTAAACTTTTCAATAATAAACCAATTTCTTCTTTCTTCTTAGCCAAAGTGCTCAGGTGAGTGATGTTGCCCATGGGCCTCTTGTTTCTTTAATGTCTTAAGTGAAGACTTCAAGTGATTCCTGAAAAATATTCTGGATACCTTATTCAGCACATTATCCAAAAATTTTTCAATTTATTTGAAAATTGTTCAAGTATCCAGTGGTATTGACTTTTAATATTGACTCTGCAAGGATTTGCAGGTGCCTATAGTAATCACTCTGTTCTTCATCCATCCACAAATTTTCTTGTTATTTTAGGTCACCTAGGTAAACTCAGGTGACCTATTGCTATCTGTTGTAGTCCGTCGTTGTGCGTCATGTGTTGCTTGTTAACAGTTGAACATTTTCAGCTTCTTCTTTGCAACCATTTAAACAATGTCAATCAATTTTGGCACAAAGCATCTATGGATAAAGAGGAACAAAATTGTGAATTTCATGGTTCCTACCCTAGTCTGGTCCTGATTTTAAAAAAGAAGGCTAGAAATAACTTCTAACGGCAAATAATTATTATTTGGTCCAGCATAGTTTTTTAACCTAATTCGAGTATGCTGAATCCGAAAAAATATGCTGGCCTTCATGAAAATGGCGTGAAAGAGGTCAAAATGGCGATTCAAAATGGCGGACATCAAATTTTTCTAATTTTCTCTTAATATCGTTCAAAAAGGAGAAATACTGTGTGAATATCTCCCTGAGTTTAATACAAGTATAAAAATGATAATAGAATGCTAACATCATTTGTTTAACACTGAAAATTGAAAATTTAGTCGTTTCTACTCTTAATTCGAATTTTCTCTGATTTTTTTTCTATTGTTCTACATTCTGCTTTGTTCAGGATTTTACATTTGCAAATATCCATACACTGCAGATTTGTATTTTTCCACTACATCTCACTATTCTACAACTGAATGATGGTGCAGCTGTAAGTTAAAAGTCAAAATGGCGATTCAAAATGGAGGATATTCATTTCTTTTTCAAATTATTAGCTAGTACTGGTCACCTGAGTAAACTCAGGTGACCTATTGCTATCCGTTTTCGTCCGTCGTCGTACGTCATGCGTCGTCCGTCGTGTGTTAACATTTGAACATTTTCAGTTTCTTCTCTGCAACCACTGAACCAATTTCAACCAAATTTGGCACAAAGCATCTATGGGTAAAGGGGAACAAAAATTGTGAATTTCATGATCCCTCCCCCCCTGGGGCCTAAGGGGTGGGGCCAAAACTACTAAAATTGATGCAATCTTTAAAAATCTTCCTCTTTACTCCTGGACATCAGGCAGTCAAACTATTTGCATGATTGTAATCAGCATTGAGTCCTCTACCAAAATTGTGAAATTCATGGCCCTGGGGTCAGGGGTTCTAGTGCTAGGGTGGGACTAAATAAGTATATAGTGAAAATGCATTATTTTTTTGAAAATCTTATTCTCTGCTCCTTGGTATTAAATAAACTAACTAAGTGCATAGTTATGATAAGCAAGAGTGCCTAAACCAAAATTATGAATTTTATGGCCCCAGGGTCAAGGGTTCTGGTGTTGGGGGGGGGGGGGGCTCTATTGATGATATAGTGAAAATACATGAATTCTTTGAAAATCTTCTTCTCTGCTCCTAGGTATTAAGTAAACTAACTAAGTGCATAGTTATGATGAGCAAGAGTGCCTCAACCAAAATTGTGAATTTTATGGTCCCAGGGTCAGGGGTTGTGGTGTTAGGGCAGGGCTCTATAGATTATATAGTAAAAATACATGAAGTCTTTGAAAATCTTCTTCTCTGCTCCTTGGTATTAAATAAACTAACTAAGTGCATAGTTATGATGAGCAAGAGTGCTTTTACCAAAATTGTGAATTTTATGGTCCCAGGGTCAGGGATTCTGGTATTAGGGCAGGGCTTGTTTGATTATATATTGAAAATACATGAATTCTTTGAAAATCTTCTTCTCTGCTCCTAGAAATTAAATTAACTAAGTACATAGTTATGATGAGCAAGAATGCTTCTTCTGAAATTATGAATTTTATGGCCCCAGGGTCAGGGGTTCTGGTGTTAGGGCGGGGCTCTATTGATTATATAGTGAAAATACATTAAATCTTTGAAAATTTTCTTCTCTGTCTCTGGGTATGAAGCAGATGAACTACCTATATAGTTATGATGAGCAAGGGCCCTAATCTTCCAGAATTGTGAATTTCAAGTGCCTTTTTAAAATTTGTGCAATGTGTGGACCTAGGGTCAGGGGTTTATGTCACAGTGTTAGGGGCACTACTGATTATTGCTGAATATTACTGATTAGTTGGAATGCATTTTTGTTCCCCTACCCTGCGTATGGGTATTCAGTAACCAAGCTAAGCAACTGCTAAATGTATTGTTATGATGATCAATGGTGCCTCTTTCAAAATTGTGAATGCCATATAGCATCTTACTTAAAACATGAGTCAAATTCAATAACTGGAAAGTTGTTGCATAATGCTCAGGTGACCTATAAGGCCCGTGGGCCTCTTGTTTCTTAATGTTGTTTACATAGGATAAAGAATTTGTGATTATCTTACTGAGCATAGTACAAACATGTATAATGACAATAGAACACTAATATAATCACTTTAATTCGGAAAATTTAGTCGTTTAAATTTGAAATGTGTTAATTAGCTCAAAATGGCAATTCAAATGACGTCTTATACACTCGAATTTCGTAAAATACCCAAACTGCTTAATCCTGATTCGTTTTGCAGAAAATAAATTACAGTTTGTTTCTTTTTTATTCATGAAATAATTTTCAAATATGAAATGAAAGTTGGAGAATATTTTCGTTAATGACTTAGCCTAGGATTTTTATAACACGAATTTTTTGTTTAATTACTTCTATTATAGATAAATTTTTGACGACAGTTCCGAGGACATTTTACCTATTATCTGTCTCTCCATGCTTCTTCATATAAAAAGTTAATAATATCATACACTTATTTCTGTTTTGAGGACAATATGATAATTAAGCTACCCCAAGAGCAGTTTTCCCCATGCATTAAGGTGAGTGAACATTGTAGTTCGAGAGTTGCTAAATCATATCAGTTGTTGAAAATTCTTAATCTATTTTTTATAGTCCAGTGTAGAAAAAAAATAATGTTTATGTTCATGTGGAAGGTCTAGTGCAACATAACTTAGTATGATTTTTAAAATGATGGACCATGACCAGAGGGCTAATAATTGTTACCTCATATAAATCTGAATATAGTATAATATCCAAATATAAACATATTTATTAAGAATTATCAGTATAATATACATAAACCATAAATTTTCTTGATTGTCCAGCTCTGATTCTGTGTCCCTACATTTGCATTTTGTTGTTCTCAGTCAAAAATTCAACTGCATTCTCAAAATATTTTATGTTGTGAACGGATAATTTTGTATTGAACAGTGTATATAAATTTTTTAAAAAAATGAATTTTACAAAATCTGAAAGAAGAAAATGTTTGGTTTCAATCCCCCTCGATTCTTGATACAACCTTACACTACCGTAACAAAGAAGTGTGGATCATGTTGTCTTATAAAGTTTTTGGACTGTTCAAGAAAATTTTGTTGTCAAGAGAAGTTTTGACTAGATCAAAGTCAAGAATGGCATTGGCCTATTTGTACCAAAGCTTGTAAGTGATAGGAATCACAAGGAATCTGCAGGCGCTCTTAAATTGCATAATTATACAACTCTTCTCACCAAAAGCACACAATGTGATTCCAGATGATAAAGTTTGAGAATTTTCTTGCTAATAGAATGACCTTTCTACCCTAAAAGACAGCAAATCTATACGCGGTCACGAAATAAAGAGCTACATGTCTTGAATATTAGAGATTTTTTTATACCCCCCCCCCCGCTTGAAAAGTGGGAGGGTATAGAGTAATCGGTATGTACATCCGTCCGTCTGTTACGCTTTAGGGTACCCATCTCTTATCCGCAACTCCTCTCATACCACTGAATGAAATTTAATGAAATTTTCACAGAATCTTTATTACATACCGGTATTGCCATTGTGACCTCCTATTGTACTTTTTGATCCGACACATATTTTGGGTTTCCCATAGCAAAACATGGACACTGTCATTATATTCATATGGGAGACGGGGTATCATTTAGTGAGCTAATTGCTCACAGTACCTCTAGTTCATTTTGCATAAGGTTTTGGAAAAAAATAGACTTTTAATATTTGAACATAAATATGTTGTTCCTTGAGTATTTATTGATTGATTGTTTATTGTTAATTCCGATTTGGCAATTTTTCAGCCATGTTTCGGCGGACTCTCAGTTTAAATAATCATTTTTTGAAGGGTGTTGGTTTCTCTGGCGGCCTCCAGTGAGCTTACTCTTTTTCGAACTCCAGAGAAACGATCTTTTATGTGCCAAGGAGTTGTCATCCTTGACACGGGGCACCATTTTACTTGAGTGTTTACAATACCAAAATTCCGAAGAACTGAAACATTTAGCAAATAAATCTGGAATAGAAGATGTTAGGGGATAATACTAAGTTCTTATATGTGCTAAAAAGCTGGAACAAAGTGTTCGATAAAATCGGACAAGAATTTCTTCAGTTATATTTGATGGTGTGCTGAGGGATGTTGAAGTAGAAGTGAGAGTTGATAATGACAGGATTCAGGAGTGATTTTAGGTGGGCGGGTGCTCAAAGGCTTTGGAACACGGTCAAATACGAGGGGGAAAATTTGGAAACTCTGAAGTCGACTTTGTTTTAATTATTTCCAGAAAAAACTAGAGGTACTGTGAGCAATGAGCTCACTAAATGATACCCCCCGCCTTCCATATGGTTAGAATGACAAAGTCCATGTTTTGCTGTGCCAGAGAAACCCAAAATATGTGTCGAATGAAAAAGCAAAATAGGAGGTGCACAATGGCAATATTTAATAAAGATTCTGTAAAAGTTTCATTAAATTTCACTCAGTGGCATAAGAATACACTCAGTGGTATAAGAGGAGTTGCGCATAAGAGATGGGTACTGCAAAGCATAACAGACAGACAGACGGAGGGACATACCGATTACAGTATTCCCTCCCACTTTTCAAGCGGGGGGCATAATGAATCTTTTCTAGTATTTTTTGTTTGTTCATATTTATTGGACTAATCAATATACTATATATAAAACAAACTGTAATTTATTTTCTGCAAAAGAATCAGGATTAAGCAGTTTGAGTATTTTACAAAATTCGAGTGAATATGACGTCATTTTTAATCGCTATTTTGAGCTAATTAACACATTTCATATTAAAACACTAAATTTTCCGAATTAAAGTGATTATATTAGTGTTATATTGGAAATTCACAGAGTTGTATTACGTTCAGTAAGATATTCACAAATCCTTTCTCCTATGTAAACGACGGTAAGAAATGATTTTTTAAAAAATGAATATCCGCCATTTTGAATCGCTATATTGATCTTAACTTACAGCTGTACCATCATTCAATTGTAGAATATTGAGATGTAGAGGAAAAAATACAAATCTGCAGTGTATGGATATTTGCAAATGTAAAATCCTGAACAAAGCAGAATGTAGAACAATAGAAAAAAAATCAGAGAAAATTAGATTTAAGTGTAGAAACGACTAAATTTTCAGAGTTAAACTAATGATGTTAGCATTCTATTATCATTTTTATACTTGTATTAAACTCAGGGAAATTTTCACATAGTATTTCTCCTTTTTGAACGATATTAAGAGAAAATTAGAAAAATTTGATGTCCGCCATTTTGAATCGCCATTTTGACCTCTTTAACGCCATTTTCATGAAGGGCAGCATATTTTTTCGGATTCAGGTTAAAAAATTATGCTGGACCAAATAATAATTACTTGCCGTTAGAAGTATTTTTTTTCCATAAATCAGACCAGACTATCCCCCCCCTCCCTTCTGGGGCCTGAGGGTATTAAAAATTATTTAAGTACATAGTTATGATCTTCTTATTTATTCCAGGGTAATAAACAAACTAACTAACTAAATACAAAGTTATGATGAGCAAGAGTGCCTCTTCAAAAATTGTAAAAATAGATTGTATAGTGAAATGCATTCATTTAAAATTTCCCTCTCTCCTCCTGGATATTAATAAAACCAACTAAGTACATAGTTATTATAAACAAGACTGCCTCTTCAAAATTCTGAAATTTAAGGTAAGTCACTCGTCAGCTTTTTAGAAAAGGTCACACAGAAGCTTTTACTTCAAAACTACTTATTAAAATTCAATTTTTATAACATATTTAAATTCAATAATGTAAATTTTTTAACATTCAATGAAAAAACTGCTCAAAAATCTACAAAGAAGCAAGATTTATGAGGGACTATTTCTTTTGGTGGAAGGATATTTAGCAGAAAATTCTGCAAATCTGCACATTTATAAAATTTAATGTAATGGAAATTTAACCTCACATACTTTTACTCGGAGAATATTTTCCGTTTTGATATTGCTAAAAATATTAAATATAGGTCTTAATTTATATTTTTAGACTAAGTTTTACACCTTCCCTCAACAAAATTTTCCAAAAAATGAAAATATATTAAAGAAGTCAAGATCAAATTTATAATATTTTGTTCCTGAAAATCACATATTTTGACAAATATTTCAAAATTAACATCACTGACCCCACCTTTTTCTTTCATTATTTTAAACTACTCGATACTTGTGACTGATCAGCACTAAAGTCGTAAAAAGTTTGATATAAGAAATTTTTTTATTGCCTATTAAGTTTTTTAATACCCCAAAAATGTTATTTTTTAGTGCAAAAAGGTCACACAATAATTTCCGTATATTATTATGTAGTGATAAATATTATTCAAACTATTTTACGGTAAATAAGATTATATTTATTGCCATGGATAAATATAATAAGGGTTAAAGTAATTAACCAAAAAGATGAAATTTTAGTGCAAAAAGGTCAGCTTAAATGTACCGTAGATCAGTAGGATGCACACTGACCCCCTATTTTCTTTGCGATTTTTAGTTACACTTTATGAGTACTTATCCAAAATATACTTCTTAAAAAATCCTTGATATAACAAATTTCAGGAGTGACTTACCTTAATGCCCCAGGGTCAGGTGTTCTGGTGATAGGGTGGGGCTATATCGATGATCATTTAGTGAAAGTGCATTTATTTCCTTGAAGATCTGCTCTATTCCTTGGTAATAAACAAAGAAACTAAGTACATAGTTATGATGAGCAAGAGTGCCTCTTCAAAAATTAGTGTAGCTTCTAAATTGTTCAAATCATGACCCTGGGGGTGAGCAGGGCCACAATAGGGAATCCGATTTTTAGCTCTACTGGTCAGAGACCAGAAGAGCTTATGCCATAGTAATGCGTCCGTCGTCCGTCCTTCCGTCTGTCTGTAAGCAATTTTTCAAAATGCTACTCCTCCTACAATTTTGGTCTGATTTCAATATAACTGCACACAAGTAGACTACACTAAGATACATAATTCTGTATCAGTTTTTAGCTCTTCTGAGCCAAAGGCTCACAGTGCTAATGCTATGGCCATTTGTGCGGTGTGCAGTGTGCATAAACTTTTTAGAATGTGGGCCATAACTCAAGAACCCCTTGGCCAATCCGTACCAAATTTGTCACAGGGTATCCTTGGCCCAAGGGCTACCATTTGTACTAAAATAAGGGTTGGGCCCATAAACAAGGGGAGATAATCAGGAAAACAAAATAATCACCAGGCAGATTTTTCACCAAACTTACTTCAAAGTTGACCTAATTTTACAATTAATAAAAACGTGTATATTTTGCTTACTATAAGGACTAGGATCATCAATTCTTGTAAGTTGATGCATCTTATGACTTCACATCATGTTAACTCAAAAGTAGGTCACGGTGACCTACTTTTTAAATTTTGCGGGCATTTGTTTTTAAATTGATTTGAAGGCATATCTTGGACACTTAAGGCCTATGATCATCAAACTTTGTCAGTTGATGCATCTTGGGTCCTAGAACAATTTCAACTTAAAAGTAGGTCACTGTGACCTACTTTTTGAACTTTATGACTTATCCTTTTAAAAAACATTAAATCCCATTATTTCAGACACTGGGAGGTTTAGAATCATCAAATCTTGTACTTTGATGCATCTTGAGACCTTAAAACATATTTATGAAAAAGTAGGTCACTGTGACCTACTTTTTGAATTTTGCCGACATTTGCTTTCAAATTGTTTAAAAAGCATATTTTGATTACCTTCAGACCTACGATCATCAAACTTGGTCAGTAGATGCATCTTGGGTTTTTGAAAAATTTCGACCAAAATGTTGGTCACGATGACCTACTTTCCACATTTTATGGCTATATTTAAGTATCTTAGGTATTTATTGGCTTAGAATCATCAAACTTTGTGAGTCCATGCTTATTTGGGTTTCGGAGTGTGACAACCTAAAAGTAGGTCACGGTGACCTACTTTTGACATTTTATGGCTTTATTTAAGTATCTCTGGTACTTATTGACCTAAAATCATCAAACTTTGTCAGTTGATGCATATTGGGTTTTATTTTATGGCTATATATAAGTATCTCAGGCATTTATTGGGCCTAGTGTGATGTAAGAAAATTCTCATTCCGTAAGCTGCACCGATATATTTCTTTCCCTTTGGTAAGGCCCTTGATGAATGGTCAGTATTCTAGTAAGAGAGCAAATTAATGTTCAATTGTTCATGTAGTGTAGGTTAAGTTGTGCTTGTGTCATTACCATTTTTAGCTCACCTGAGCTTGAAAGCTCAAGTGAGCTTTTCTGATCACATTTTTTCCGGCGTCCGTCTGTCTGTCTGTAAACTTTTCACATTTTCGGCTTCTTCTCAAGAACTGCTGGGCCAATTTCAAACAGACTTGCCACAAAGTATCCTTGGGTGAAGGGGATTCAAGTTTGTTCAAATGAAGGGCCACGCCCTCATTCAAGGGGAGATAATTGGGAATTAATGAAAATTTGGTGGCATATTTTTAAAAACCTTCTTCTCAAGAACCACTGGGCCAGGAAAGATGAAACTTATGGGGAAACATCCTCAGGTAGTGTAGATTAAAGTTTGTTTAAATCATGACCCTGGGGGGTAGGGCGGGGCCAAAATGGCCGACCAAAGTTTTACATAGAAATATATAGGAAAATTCTTTAAAAATCTTCTTCTCAAGAATGACAACGCCATAATTCATCATATTTATATGGAAGCATGCTCAGGTAGTGTAGATTCAAGTTTGTTCAAATCATGACCCCCGAGGGTAGGGCGGGGCCAAAATGGCCGACCAAAGTTTTACATAGAGATATATAGGAAAATTCTTTAAAAATCTTTTTCTCAAGAAGGACAAAGCCATAATTGATCATATTTATATGGAAGCATGCTCAGGTAGTGTAGATTCAAGTTTCTTCAAATCATGACCCTGGGGGGTAGGGCGGGTCCAAAATGGCCGACCAAAGTTTTACATAGAAATATATAGGAAAATTCTTTAAAAATCTTTTTCTCAAGAATGATAAAGCCATAATTCATCATATTTATATGGAAGCATGTTCAGTTAGTGTAGATTCAAATTTCTTCAAATCATGACCCCCGGGGGTAGGGCGGGGCCAAAATAGCCAACCAAAGTTTTACATAGAAATATATAGGAAAATTCTTTAAAAATCTTCTTCTCAAGAATGACAAAGCTATAATTCATCATATTTATATGGAAGCATGCTCAAGTAGTGTAGATTCAAATTTGTTTAAATCATGACCCCCAGGGGTAGGGTGGGGTCAAAATGGCCGACCAAACTTTTTAAAGATATATATAGGAAAATTCTTTAAAAATCATTTTCTATAAAATAGCAAATCCATGATTGGTCATGGGACTACTTTTGGATTTAAACTTTACAATAAAAAGGCATTTTCTACTTTTTCCTACCCTTAGTGCTCAGGTGAGTGATGTGGCCCATGGGCCTCTTGTTTAGCTCACCTGAGCCGAAGGCACAAGTGAGAGTTTTCTGATTAAAATTTGTCCATTGTCTATAGTCATCGTTGACAACTTTTCACATTTTCATCTTCTTCTCAAGAACCGCTGGACCAATTTCAACCAAACTTGCTAAAAAGTATCCTTGGGTAAAGGGGATTCAAATTTATTCAAATGAAGGGCCACGCCCTCTTGCAAGGGGAGATATTTATGAATTAGTGAAAAGTTAATGGCATATTAAAAAATCTTCTTCTCAAGAACCACTGGGCCAGGAAAGATGAAACTCATGTGGAATCATCCTCAGGTAGTGTAAATTTAAGTTTGTTGAAATCTTGACCCCCGGGGATAGGATGGGGTCACAATGGCCGATCAAAGTTTTACATAAGAATATATAGGAAAAATCTTTTAAAATCTTCTCAAGATCCATAGGGACAGGAAAGATGAAACTCATGTTGAATAATTCTCAGGTAGTGTACATTCAAATTTGTTCAAATCATGACCCTCGGGGGTAGGGTGGGGCCACAATAGCAGATCAAAGTTTTATATAGGAATATATAGGAAAAATCCTTAAAAAATCCTCTTCGCAATATCCATAGGGACAGCAAAGATGAAACTTATGTTAATTAAATCATCCTCAGGTAGTGTACATTCAAGTTTATACAAATCATGACCCCTAGGGTTAGGGTGGGGCCACAATGGACGATCAAAGTTTTACATGGTAATATATAGGAAAAATCCTTAAAAATCTTCTTCTCAAGAACTGTCGGCACAGGAAAGATGAAACTCATGTTGAGTCATCCTAAGGTAGTGTAAATTCAAGTTTGTTCAAAACATGACCCCTTGGGATAGGATGGGGCCACAATGGCCGATCAAAGTTTTACATAGGAATATATATATTCGGAAAAATCTTTAAAAATCTTCTAAGATCCATAGGGACAGGAAAGATGAAACTTAAGTTAAATCATCCTCAGGTAATAAAAATTCAATTTTGTTCAAATCATGACCCCCGGGGGTTAGGGTGGGGCCACAATGGCCGATCAAAGTTTTACATAGGAATATATAGGGAAATCTTTCAAAATTTTCTTCTCAAGTACTGCTAAGCCATGATTAGTGATATTTATATGGAAGCATCCTCAGATCATGTAGATTTTAGTTTGTTCAAATCATAACCTCTAGGGATAAGGTAGGATCACAATGGGGGTAGGGAGGGAAACAATGGGGAGTCAGATTCAATTTGAATTATAACTAGTTAAGTCATACATGTATTTACAAAAAAAAAATTTAAATCTTTAAAAATCTTCTTATCAAGAAATTTCTCAAAAAGATATGTGCAGTATTGATATGGAGGCAAGTAGTATTAGAATTCAAGCCCCCTCCTCCAACCCCACCCCACCCCCTCAGTTAACTTTTCAATTCGGATCTGATTTGTGCTTTTCCCTAGCTCAGGTGAACAATGTGGCCCTTGGGCCTCTTGTAAAAGTTAGGGTATAACTTCTAGATATGAAAAGAAAGAGGATTAAAATCTTAAAAAATTTTTTTGATCAATCTTTAAAGGAACCTATTCTGTTTTCTGGGACTCTGCGAGTGAATCTGGACCCTTTTGACACTTATTCAGATGCAACTATCTGGAGAGCATTGGAGCAAGCACATCTTAAATCTTTTGTGGAATCATTATCACGTGGATTGCAACATGAATGCACTGAAGGTGGAGAAAACCTGAGGTATTTTTTTTCATTCCAAATCAAGACTCCTTTTTATCACAATGTCACACTTTTAAGCTCACCTGAGCTGAAAGCTCAAGTGAGTTTTTAGATAACCTGAGTAAAATCAGGTGCCTTATTGCTATCCATTTTTGTCTGTCGTCATGAGTCATGCATTAACATTTGAACATTTTCAGCTTCTTTTCTGCAACCACTCAACCAATTTCAATCAAATTTGGCATAAAGCATCGATGGGTGAAGGGGAACAAAAATTGTGAATTTAATAGTCCCCCCCCCCCCCCCCCCCCCCCCCCGGGGCCTGAGGGGTGGTGCCAAAGCCAATAAAATTAATACAATCTTTAAAAATCATCTTCTTTACTCCTAGACATCAAGCAGACAAACTGTTTGCATGATTGTAATCAGCATTGAGTCCTCTACCAAAATGATGAAATTCATGGCCCAGGAATAAGGGTTCTAGTGCTAGGGCAGGGTTAAAAGATCATATAGTGAAAATGCATTATTTCTTATAAAATCTTCTTCTCTGCTCCTGGGCATTAAATAAACTAAATAAGTACATAGATGTGTAAAATAAGGCTGCCTCTTCCAAAATTTTTAATTTTATGTCCCCAGGGTCAAGGGTTCTTAGGTGCTAGGGTGGGGCTATATAGATTATATAGTGAAAACGCATTATTTCTTTGAAAATCCTCTTCTTTGCTTCTGGGTATTTAACAAACAAACCAAATACATTATTAGTGATGTGTGAATTTCATGGTCAGGGGTTCTGGTGTTAGGGCTAGGCTGTATCAATAATATAGTGAAAAATGCATAAATTCTTTGAAAAACCTCTTCTCTGCTCCTGGGTATTAAGTAAACAAACCAAGGAAATAGTTATGATGAGGAAAAATGTCTCTTCCAAAATTGTGAATTTCATGGACCCTGGGTTGGGGGTTCTGGGGTTAGGGTTGGGCCCTATTGATTCTTTTAAAATCTTCTTCTCTACTCCTGGGTATTAAATAAACTAAACAAGTATACAGTAAAACTCGTTTAGTATGAACACGGATATTGTGAATTCACAGATATTGTAGAGTCATCTTGGATTGCCAGCAATATAAATTAAACGAATTCCATATATGGATAATACGAATTACAGATAAAGTGAAGTAATTTCATAGGTCCCAGTGACTTCTTTATAACCAAGTTTTACTGTATAGTTATGTTGAATGAGAGTGCCTCTTCCAAAATTGTGAATTTCATGGCTTCAGGGATCTGGTGTTAGGGTGGGGCTCTTTTGATTATATAGTGAAACTATATTAATGCTTTAATTCTTCAAAAATCCTCTGCTCCTGAGTATTAAACCAAGGAACTATGTACATAGTTATGAAGAGGAAGGATGCTTCTTCCAGATTTGAAATCTGCTTTTTATACCACCGCTCCAAAGGAGAGGGGGGTATACTGTTTTACCCTTGTGTGTCTGTCCTTAACAAATTTTTGTCACAGTTTTCTCATCAATTACTCATCATAGATGCTTGAAATTTTAACACAATCTTTTCTGAGACCTGCCATACAGTGGGATACATTTTGTTTAAATTTGATGTCAACTTCTTGTTTGTCTGTGCATCTGTCTCTTTCATGCATAAATTTTTGTCACAGTTTTGTGAGCAACTACTCATCGCAGATGCTTGAAATTTAACACAATTTTCTCAGAGGCATGCCATATGGAGGGATACATTTTTATTAAAATCAGATAACAAATTCCTGTTTGTCCGTGCATCTGTCCATTTCATACATAACATTTTCATTGCAGCTTTCTCAGCAACTACTAATTGCATATGCTTGAAATTTTAACACAATCTTCCCTGAGGCATGCCATATGTGGGATACATTTTTGTAAAAATCTGATGTCAACTTCCTGTTTGTCTGTGTGTTTGTCAGTTTCATATGTAGCATATCTTCGTTGCAGTTTTCTCATTAGCTATTCATAGCAGATGCTTGAAATTTCAGTACATTCTTTGTTGACTTGAGGCATGCCATATGGTGGGAATAATTTTGATATGAATCTGATGTCAACTTCATATTTTTCTGTGCATTTGCCTGTAATTGAACTTGTATATATTAACATGATAGTGCTTTTTACATCAGAGCAGTGGTATTATTAGCTGTAATGAGCATTGGCTCACAGATTTCTTGTTGGTATTAATTAATTATGATTTCATTTTTATGATGAATAAAATTTATGATAAAATTTCCAGAATTTTAAAATATATACCCCCAGGGTCTGGTTCTTGTGGGGTGGGGTGCACAACTGGTATTAAAGTGGAAATGACTATTTTCTGTTTGTTACAATGATCTATATCTGGGTATTAAGTAACCAAAGTAAGCAAGCTAAGTGTATATTTATGATCAGCAATGGTGCCTCTTTCAAAATTTTGAATTTCATGTCCTTTGATTTAAAACACCAACCAATTCAATTGTTGAAAAGTTGTTACATAATGCTCAGGTGACCTATAAGGCCTGTGGGCCTCTTGTCTGTTCACCTGTTGTCTGTCTGTAAACTTTTAATACCCCCTGCAGACCAAGCATGGGGCAGGTATATTGGAATCGAAATGTCTGTCTGTCTGCCCATTTGTCTGTCCAGACCACTTCTCAGAAATTATTGCAAGGATTAGTCTGATAACTTGTACATATATTACTGTAAAATCACATATTTTCCTGGGGTAAAATTTTCGTGGTTTGAGGAAAAACTCTTGGTTCGTGGGGATTTGATTTCGTGGATGTAGAATTGTTGAGAAGTTATAAATGTCACATCTTACATTTCGTGGTGGACATAAATTTGTGGGTCTCTTCATACCTCGAAAACAACGAAAATTAGACCCCAACGAAAATTTGTGATTTCACAGTATTACCCAAATGAAGGTGCATGTGCCCTCCAAATGCTTCTAGTTATCACTATAATCAAAATATTTTTCTGCATTCTACAGGTTTTTAGCTCACCTGAGCCGAAGGCTCAAGTGAGCTTTTCTGATCACATTTTGTCCGTCGTCCGTCCGTCTGTCTGTCTGTCCGTCCGTCTGTCTATCCGTCTGTAAACTTTTCACATTTTCGACTTCTTCTCAACAACCACTGGGCCAATTTTGACCAAACTTGGTACAAAGCATCCTTGGGTGAAGGGGAATTTAAATTGTCAAAATGAAGGGACATATCCCCTCGCAAGGGGAGATAATCAAGAAAAGACAAAAATAGGGTTGGGTCATTAAAAAATCTTCTTCTCAAGAACCACTGGGCCAGTAAAGCTGAAACTTATGTGGAAGCATCCTGGTATAATGTAGATTCTAAATTGTTCAAATAATGACCCCCGGGGGAAGGGCGGGGCCACAATGGGGAATCAAAGTTTTATATAGAAATATATAGGAAAAATCTTTGAAAATCTTCTTCTCAAGAACCACTGGGCCAGAAAAGCTGAAACTTATGTGGAAGCATCCTGGTATAATGTTGATTCAAAATTGTTCAAATAATGACCCCTGGGGGAAGGGCAGGGCCACAATGGGGAATCAAAGTTTTATATAGAAATATATAGTAAAAATCTTTGAAAATCTTCTTCTCAAGAACCACTGGGCTAGAAAAGCTGAAACTTATGTGGAAGCATCCTGGTATAATGTTGATTCAAAATTGTTCAAATAATGACCCCCGGGGGAAGGGCAGGGCCACAATGGGGAATCAAAGTTTTATATAGAAATATATAGTAAAAATCTTTGAAAATCTTCTTCTCAAGAACCACTGGGCCAGAAAAGCTGAAACTTACGTGGAAGCATCCTGGTATAATGTAGATTCTAAATTGTTCAAATAATGACCCTCGGGGGAAGGGCAGGGCCACAATGGGGAATCAAAGTTTTATATAGAAATATATAGTAAAAATCTTTGAAAATCTTCTTCTCAAGAACCACTGGGCCAGAAAAGCTGAAACTTATGTGGAAGCATCCTGGTATAGTGTAGATTCTAAATTGTTCACATCATGACCCCCGGGGAAAGGGCGGGGCCACAATGGGGTATCAAAGTTTTACATAGAAATATATAGGAAAAATCTTTGAAAATCTTCTTCTCAAGAACCACTGGGCCAGAAAAGCTGAAACTTATGTGGAAGCATCCTGGTATAATGTAGTTTATAAATTGTTCAAATCATGACCCTCGGGGGAAGGGCGGGGCCACAATGGGGAATCAAAGTTTTATATAGAAATATATAGGAAAAATCTTCTTCTCAAGAACCACTGGGCCAGGAAAAGTGAAGCTTATGTGGAAGCATTCTGGGCTAGTGTAAATTCTAAATTGTAGGAATCATGACCCCCGGGGGAAGGGTGGGCCATTATAGGGAATCAAAGTTTTACATAAAAATATATAGGAAAAATCTTTGCAAATCTTCTTCTCAGGAACCACTGGGCCAAAAAAGCTGAAACATATGTGCCCATGGAAGGATCATGGGGTAGTGTAGATTTCAAAATGTCTAAATTATGATCAGTGGGGTAGGATGGGGATGCATTATGTATAGCAAGGGGGAAATCTGGTGAAGAACAGAATGGTCAAAGCTTCTCAGGTGAGTGATGTGGCCCATGGGCCTCTTGTTATTGCTATCCGTTTTCGTCCGTCGTCCATCGTCAGTCGTGTGTTATTAACATTTTCAGCTTCTTCTCTGGAACTGCTCAACCAATTTTAACCAATTTTGGCACAAAGTATCTATGGGTGAAGGGGAACAAAAATTGTGAATTTCATGGTCTCTGCCCCCTTGGGGCCTGAGAGGTTGGGCCAAAACCACTAAAATTAATGCAATCTTTAAAAATCTTCTTCTTTACTCCTGGACATCAAGCAGTGAAACTGTTGGCATGATTGTAATCAACATTTAGTCCTCTACCAAAATTATGAAATTCATAGCCTCAGGGTCAGGGGTTCTAGTACAAGGGCTGGGCTATATAGATTATATAGTGAAAATGCATTATTTCTTTGAAAATCTTCTCCTCTGCTCCTGGGTATTAAATAAACTAAATAAGTATACAGTCAAACCTGTACTAAGAGACCTTCCAACGGAGAAAGGAAAAAAGGTCACATATGACAGGTGGTCCCTTAACGACGTTTGATCCTGATAATTAAAGTCTTAAACTTTTTTTGCCAAGTATATTTTTAGTTTCTACATACATAGCTTAATTTAAATTCAAATCAAAAAATGGGTGTCAATAGGCTTCTTTTGGCGCTACAGTACATTTAATATGACCTTTTTGCACTGAAATTTGTGTCTTAATTAAAAATTAAATTTTTGACGTTTTCCCTCCAATATTTTTAGCTCACCTGCACCGAAGGCTCAAGTGAGCTTTTCTGATCACATTTTGTCCTTAGTCCATCCGTCTGTCCGTCCGTCCGTTTGTAAACTTTTCACATTTTCAACTTCTTTTCAAGAACCATTGGGCCAATTTTAACCAAACTTGGCGCAAAGCATCCTTGGGGGATGGGGAGTTTAAATTTTTAAAATAAAGGGCCAGGTCCTCTTCCAAGGAGAGATAATCAAGAAAAGACAAAAATAGGGTGGGATCGTTAAAAAATCTTCTTCTCAAGAACCACTGGGCCAGGAAAGCTGAAACTTATGTGGAAGCATCCTGGGGTAGTATAGATTATAAATTGTTAAAATCATGACCCCTGGGGGTAGGGCGGGGCCACAATAGGAAATCCAAGTTTACATAGAAATATATAGAAAAAACTTTAAAAATCTTCTTCTCAAGAACCAGTGGGCCAGTAAAGCTGAAAATAATGTGGAAGTATCCTAGGTTAGTGAAAAATCTAAATTGTAAAAATCATGACGCCCGGGGGGTAGGGCGGGGCCACAGTAGGAAATCCAATTTTTACATAGAAATATATAAGAAAAATCTTTAAAAATCTTCTTCTCAAGAACCATTGGGCCAGAAAAGCTGAAACTTATGTGAAAGCATCTTGGGGTAGTGTAGAATCTTAATTGTAAAAATCCTGACCCCCGGGGTAGGGCTGGGCCACAATAGGAAATCCAAGTTTTACATAGAAATATATAGGAAGAAACTTTTAAATAATCTTCTTCTCAAGAACCAGTGGGCCAGGAAAGCAGAAACTTAGGTGGAAGCATCCTGGGGTAGTGTAGAATCTAAATTATTAAAATCAAGACGGGGAGGGGGGGTGGGGGAGTTGGGGGGGGGGTAAGGGGCCACAATAGATATAAGAAGAGGGGAAATCTGGTAAAAAACTGCATCACAAAAGTTACTCAGGTGAGCGATATGGCCCATGGGCCTCTTGTTATCTAATTAAAGCATGAAACAAAATGAACTCTAAGTTTGTTTAAAAAGTTTGTTTAAAAAAAGACACTTAAAAATTGTGACGAAGAAAAAGTTTCAAATTGCTTTGTATAATCAATTATTTGACCTTTCTGCACTAATAAAAGTGATTTTTTCTGGCATTGAAAATTTAATAAGCAAGAAAATTATTTTAAAGTCTTAAACTTTTTCTGATTTTAAGCAAATAGGTCAAATTTATCTTGAACATATAGAAAAAAACATCAAAAGTGGGGGGTATATGATGTAATTTTTTAGATATTACTAAAAAAAAGTGTCAATTTTACGTTAAAATTGGCTCAATTTTTTCCTGGATTTTCAGAATATATTTACTATATTTGTCACACTTTGTTGATAGAATTCATAAGAAATAATTTAATAGATATTTCAGAAGCAGCATAACACATTTCACTGCAAAAAACAGCTTTGTCTGCAATCAGGATGGAAAAATAGGAATCAGGACGGAGCATTTGTCATGACATCAAACCTCATTATGACTTCATTACCATATTATTTTTATGTGTAGCCTTAACTGTACTGCGAACTGTTCTGCAGCTAGTAATGATAAAGTCTTCTGGTTATGTTTATAGTGTTGGACAAAGACAACTTGTTTGTTTGGCTAGAGCACTTTTAAGAAAATCCAAAATTCTTCTCCTTGATGAGGCAACAGCAGCTGTTGATTTGGAAACAGATGATCTGATTCAACAGACAATTCGACAAGAATTCGCAGACTGTACAATTCTTACCATTGCCCATAGATTAAACACAGTGATGGACTATAATAGGTTAGTTGCTTCATAAATCGCTTTTGCTCATCTATTTTGAGGCAAAGGCTGAAAAAAATCTGTGATCCTAGTTTGTCCATCATATTACAGTGGTGCTTTGTTAATCTTGATGTCTCTGATCAAACAAAAGTGTACAAATAATAATTTAAACTAGAGCAAAGTTCGTTGCAAAGCAACAAGTAGGTCTTCCGTCCTGTTTGACCGGAAGTAACTTTAATTTTTCCAAAAAATGAGTAATGACGTCCAAAAATGGTTTAAATCCTCCAAATTTATGTTAATTAATGCAAAAATAAGCAATTTTTGCTACTTCTGGTTTGACCAGAAGTGATGAAGATGGACGGAAATCAAGTTTTATGCTTCCAGTGACAGATGCTACCCAAAACGTGTCAAGAACGGCAAAAATACCAATTTTCTGAGTACTTCAGATTTGACTGGTAGTGACGTCACCGGACGTTCTTTGATGACTCCAATAGATCAAGCTTGACATTTTGAACAACTTTGCCTCTTTAATGTACTACAAATTTTCAATACTTTTAAAGATATCAGGAAAAAACTTCTGGCCCCTTTATATCCCTAATTTTAGGGGCCAGCCCTTTTTTCGAGATATCATTTGAAAGATCATGTAATTCTACACTTCTTTTGTTTTATATGTTTTAACAAAATATTTCGAGATAAGAAGTTATCATAGAAAAGGTGTTAGAAATTTTGAAATTCGTGATAGGACTATTTTCAGGCCATAGCGAGCGTCGGCGCTTCCTACTTCTGGTGGTTGTTTTATACCAAATACACTTCTCCAAAGGTTGCTCTAGCATCACTGAAAATTTTACACTTCTATCCTCAATGATTTTTGAAAACATTGCCGGACAAAGTGCCCCTCTAAAAAAGACAAAATCGCGGAAATCTCCGAACCGGAAGTGACGTCATCAAAATAAAAATATTTTTATCTAGATTTCTTGATGTTCTATCAGACCTGAAAGTTTCATGAAAATCCATCAAGCCGTTTACAAGAACTCGCGTGCACAAAATATGTAAGAAAAAATAATAAAAACTTTGGGAAAAAAACCTAAGAATAACAGTAAGGTCTTCCGCTGAAGATGGAAGACCTTAACTAGAGCAAAGCTCATTGCACAGCAACGAATAGGTGTTCTGTCCTATTTTCAGAAGCACTGCTTGTAAGATGAGTTAATAAGAATAATGCATTTGTTAAAAAGAAAACCTCAAAAGAAAAATAATATCAATCTGTATTCATAACTGAAGGGATTTAAGATTTAACGTGATTTTCATGAATAGCATTTAAGACAACTTCCAGTTAAACTGGAAGTTATCCTATTAATAAACAGCAGAAAATTGGGTCGGAAGTCTACTGTGAAGTGAATCATTTTACGTTAATGTTAGCAGAAATAATATATTTTTGGTTACTTCCAGGAAAACTGGAAGTTGTTGAAATTGAAGAAAGACAACTAAAAATATGGCCAGACGTCCTCTGTGACGTGTAATTCAATTCAATGTCAAAATATGTGAAAATAAGCAATTTTGGACCACTTCATGTTTGCCTGATGTAATGTCATCAGATGTATTTTGACTATCTCCCTAGATGCTATTTGACATTTTGAATAACTTTGCTTCTTTGATGTATCATAAATTCTCAATACTTTTAAAGATATAAGGGAAAAACTTAAGGGCCCTCTAGCTCCCTTATTTTAGGGGCCACTTGCCCTTGATTGTTGATATTGTTTGAAAGATTGCGATACTGTGCACCAACTTTTATTTGCTTGTGAGAAGTTTTCATGACATCCTTGTCAGCGCAAATTTTTTGCCGCAAACCAGTACTGAAAGTCTCTCTGTGTATTTACAACAGATAGAAAAGGCCCGATCGTGAAATTAAATGCTGCCAACTAGTTTACCCCTGGTTAATCACGAAGTAAAGTCGTCGCAAATAAAAGTTGGTTTACAGTATTCTACACAACTTTTTTTCTATATGTTTTAACAAAATATTTACGGGTAAAAGGATACTGTTGAAAATATGTTAAAATTCACGATAGGTCTTTTTTTGGACCATATTGACATACGATGTGTGGCATTTCTTAAAAAAAAAGGAAATGAAAAAGGCATATCTACAGACTGCATTCTGTTTGACCGGAAGTAACTTTCATTTTAAAAAAATGAGTAATGAAGTCCCAAACTGGATTAATCCTCCAAATCTATGTTAATTATTGCAATATTAAGCCATTTTTGGCTATTTCCGGTTTGACCGGAATTGACGTCAACGGACGGAAAATTAAGAGTTAAGCTTCCAGTGACATATGTTACCCCTAAACATGTCAAGAACGGCAAAATTACGCAATTATTGACTACTTCCGGTTTGACCGAAAGTGACGTCGCCAGACGTATTTTGACGACCCTATTAGATAAAGCTTGACATTTTGAACAACTTTGCTTCTTTGATATATTACAAATTCTCAATACTTTTTGAGATATAAAGGAAAAAAAAAATTTCGGCCCTTTTTGGCCCTTTATTTTTGGCCAGCCCCTTATCGTTGATATCTTTCGAAAGATTGTGACATTCTCTACAACTTTTGTTCTATATGTCTTAACAAAATATTAAAACATAAAAAGATATTGCAGAAAAGGTGTGAACAATTTCTAAGTACCCGATAGGACGTTTTTCGAGCCATAGCGAGCGCCGACGTGCTGCACTTCTGGACAAAAAGAGAGGTGTATGTCACATCAGTACACGTTGCTCTATCATCATTGAAAATCTTATGTTTCTGTCTAAAAGCACTTTTGAGAAAAATGACGGACAATGGGACCCTCTGAAAATCACAAAATCGTGGATATCTCAAAACCGGAAGTGATGTCATTAAAACAAAAAATTATATACCGGTATCAGGTTTGTTTGATGTTTTATCAGTCCTGAAAGTTTCATGAAAATCGAACAAGCCATTTTCGAGAAATTGCATGCACAAAATCGGTAAGAAAAAATACAATAATAACAATAACTAGAGCAAAGCTCGTTGCAAAGCAACGAGTAGGTCTTCCATCCTGTTTGACCTGAGGTAACTTTAATTTTTCAAAAAAAATGACTAATGACATCCAAAAATGGTTTAAATCCTCCAAATCTATGTTAATTATTGCAAAATTAAGCCATTTTTTGCTACTTCTGGTTTGACCGGAAGTGACGTCGACGGATGGAAAATTAAGTTTTATGCTTCCAGTGACATGTTACCCCAAAACATGTCAAGAATGGCAAATATATGCATTTTCTAACTACTTCCAGTTTGACCGGAAGTGGTGTCACCGGACATATTTTGACGACCCCAATAGATTAAACTTGATATTTTGAACAACTTTGCTTCTTTGACGTATTAGAAGTTCTCAATACTTTTTGAGATATAATGGAAAAACTTTCGGACCATCTTGGCCCTTAATTATAGGGACCAGCCCCTTATCGTTGATATCCATTGAAAGATCGTTACATTCTTCACAACTTTTGTTCTATATGTCTTTACAAAATATTAACATGTAAAAAGATATTGCACAAAAGGTGTGAAAAATTTCTAAATCCCCGATAGAACTTTTTTCAGACCAAAGCGAGCGCCAACGTGCAGTGTTTCAGGAAAAGGCAAAATGCGAAAGGCATATCTACAGACATAGGTCTATCATACCTGAAAGTTTCATGTTTCTATCTCAACCCATTTTTCAGAAAAACTCTGGACAACCTGACCCTTTAAAATTCATAAAATTGGCAATATCTCAGACCGGAAGTGACGTCATCAAAAAAGAAAAAAACGCATAAGGTTCAAGTAATGATACATAAGTCCTGAAAGTCCTGAAAGTTTCATGAAAATTCATCAAGCCGTTTTCAAGAAATCGTGTGCACGAAATCGGTAAGAAAAAAAAACAATAATAAAAGTGAAAAAGAAACGTAAGAATAACAGAAAGGTCTTCCGCTGAAGACGGAAGACCTTAACTAGAGCAAACCTCGTTGCAAAGCAACAAGTAGTCCTGTTTGACTGGAAGTAACTTTCACTTTTTTTTTTTTTTACAAAAAAGGGTAATAACGTCCAAAAATGGTATAAATCTTCTAAAAATGGTATAAATCTTCTAAATCTATGTTAATTAATGCAAAAATAAGCAAGTTGTTGCTACTTGCGGTTTGACCGGAAGTGACGACGACAGACGGAAAATTAATTTTTGTGCTCCTGGTGACAGATGTTACCTAAAAACTTGTCAAGAATGGCAAAAATACCCGTTTTCCGACTTCTTTGGCCGGAAGTGATGTCGCCGGACGTATTTTTATGACTCCAATAGATGGAGCTTGACATTTTAAACAACCTTGCTTCTTTGATGTATTACAAATTCTGAATACTTTTTAAGATATAATGGAAAAACTTTTGGTCCCTCTTGGCCCTTGATTTTAGGGGCCAGCCCTTTTTTTGAGGTATCATTTGAAAGACCTTGAAATTCTACACTTCTTTTGTTTTATATGTTTTCACAAAATATTTCTAGGTAAAAAGATATCGTTAAAAAGGTGTTAAAATTTTTGAAATTGTCGATACGACTATTTTCGGGCCATAGCGAGCGTCGGAGGTTCGTACTTCCGGTTATGATATATCAAATACACCTCTCCAAAGATCATTGAAAATTTCATGCTTCTGTGTTAAGAGCTTTTTGAGAAAACTGCTGGACAAAGTGACCCTCTAGAAATCACTAAATCACAGAAAACTCCGAACTGGAAGTGACGTCATCAAAACGGAAAAAAACGAATCAAGTTCAAGTAATGCTTCATCAGTCCTGAAAGTTACATGGAAATTCATCCAGCCGTTTGTGAGAAATCACGTGCACAAAATCGGTAAGAAAAAAAACAATAATAACTAGACCTTTTTTGTCGTTCAACAAAAACCGAGGGCTTTTCGACCCCTAAAAAATAAAGGAGCTTATTACATAATAAAAATTCAAAAGGTTAATTATGTTTTAAGTTCTGATGATATCAATAATGAAACATAAGAAGTCACTATATTCATCAACGGCTACTCAAAGAGATATAACTCTTTCATGATTATTCAAAATATGCAAAAAACAAATGTTTTTCAGTTCACTAAACTCCTATAAGGGGTCAAAAAGTGACCCTAAGCCCCATAATTTTTAAACTGACCTTCTAATGCGTAACTCAAAACTGAAATCACCCCTGCGAAATGAAATTCATGATTTTAAGAACCTTTATGAGTTGTTCATAATTGTTCATAAATGGTTCTTAAAGGATTCTTAACAGGTTCATAAAAGTAGTTCTGAATAAAATTCATGAAAACATTCATAATTCATAGTTCATGAACAAATGATGAACAAGTATGAATATTGGTAATTTTCAGTGTAAAGAAAAAAACTTAGTAGTTCAAGGTAATGAATGTTCATGAATTTTCATGAAGACTAAAAATGTGAAAATAATTGTCACAAACGATCGCCAGAAAACACTCATTACTCCCATAATACAACTTTTGCATGCAGATGCAATTGTTGAACAAGCCCCAGATTTAATTAATAATATGCTTTTGTTTTGATTTTGAAAGTATGGGATCAGAGCCGAGTAGGGGAACATAAGAGGTTAAAATCACTATTTTATACTCTATGTAATTGATAACTTAGATTCTTCAGGATAATAAAACTCTGTTATGAACTGTCTAAAAGGGAGATTATAATTGAATTATAATCGTAATTTAAAGAACACTGCATCAATATTGACAGCATTTTATTCTCATATGAATTATGTTCCCCAAACGAAGTTGGGGAAAATATTGTTTTTACTCTGTTTCTTATTAGGGTCTTCCGTCTCCAACGGAAGACCCTTCTATTATTCTATTGTTTCTTTTTCACTTTTATTATTATTAGGGTCTTCCGTCTCCAACGGAAGACCCTTCTATTATTCTATTGTTTCTTTTTCACTTTTATTATTCTTCTTTTTTTCTTACAATTTTTGTGCAGACGTTTTCTCGGAGATGGCTTGATGGATTTTGTTCAAATTTTCAGAGTTTATGTATGTCTATCTGAAGTTTGTACCCCCGCTTCAATTTTGAAAACATCACTTCCGGTCGTGAGTTATTGCCCTTTTAGTGATTTTTAGAGGGTCTCCTTGTCCTTAAGTTAACTCAAAAACGACATTAGCTAGAGAGCTGAAATTTTCAGTGATGATAGATGACACATTACTGAATTGCACGTTGGATTAAAATTTTTTCAGAAAGGTCCAATATGGAAGCGCGGTAGGGGTCGAAATCTAGGACACGATTCATGAGTGAATTTTCGAGACATTTTGTATCATATCTTTTAAAGTATAATTATTTTGTTAAAACATACTGAACAAAATTTGTGCTGAATGAAAAGATCTTTAATATGATATCAAGAAAAAAGTGCTGACTCATCACATTAGGGGCCAAGAGGGGCTAAAAGTCTTTTCTTGATAACTCTTTAACAGTCAATATTTTGTTATACATTAATGAAGCAAAAATGTTTACCTCAACAATCTACAACTGTATTTTATAATTTTAATATCGTATGGTACATAATTAGGGGCCACAAGGGGCCAGAATGCTAAATCTTTGACGCTTTATATCTCGAAAGTGAGAAATATTTTGATAAGTGATATTGAACAAAAGATGTTCAAAATCATGTTCTGAACAATATGCAACCTTCCATTTTTCGCTAAACGTCCCCATTAGGGAGTTGAAGGGTTGGCCCCTAAATATTTCTTTTGCAAATAACTCGAAAACAAAAAAGAATCTCTGAATAGTTGTTGAACAAAAAGTGTTCAAAATCCTTAGAGCTTTAAGATGAAATCCAGAAAAAGGGGCTGGACACTCAAATTAGGGGCCAAGAGGGGCTAGAAGTCTTTTTTCGATAACTCTTTAACAGTCAATATTTAGTTATACATTACTGAAGCAAAAATGTTTATCTCAACAATCTACAACTGCATATTATGATTTTTATGTCGTGTATTACATAATTAGGGGCTACAAGGGGCCAGAATGCTAAATCGCTGATGCTTTATATCTCGAAAGTGAGAAATATTTTGATAAGTGATATTGAACAAAAGATGTTCAAAATCATGTTCTGAACAATATGCAACCTTTCATTTTTCGCTAAACGTCCCCATTAGGGAGTTGAAGGGTTGGCCCCTAAATATTTCTTTTGCGAATAACTCGAAAACAAAAAAGAATCTCTGAATAGTTGTTGAACAAAAAGTGTTCAAAATCTTTAGAGCTTTAAGATGAAATCCAGAAAAAGGGGCTGGACACTCAAATTAGGGGCCAAGAGGGGCTAGAAGTCTTTTTTCGATAACTCTTTAACAGTCAATATTTAGTTATACATTACTGAAGCAAAAATGTTTATCTCAACAATCTACAACTGCATATTATGATTTTTATGTCGTGTATTACATAATTAGGGGCTACAAGGGGCCAGAATGCTAAATCGCTGATGCTTTATATCTCGAAAGTGAGAAATATTTTGACAAGTAATATTGAACAAAAGATGTTCAAAATCATGTTCTGAACAATATGCAACCTTTCAATTTTCGCTAAACGTCCCCATTAGGGAGTTGAAGGGTTGGCCCCTAAATATTTCTTTTGCGAATAACTCGAAAACAAAAAGAATCTCTGAATAGTTGTTGAACAAAAAGTGCTCAAAATCCTAAGAGCTTCAAAATGAAATCCAGGAAAAGGGACTGGGTACTCACATTAGGGGCCAAAAGGGGCTAAAAGTCTTTTTTCGATAACTCTTTAACAGTCAATAATTTGTTATACATTAATGAAGCAAAAATGTTTATCTCAACAATCTACAACTGCATATTATGATTTTAAAGTCGTACATTACATTATTAGGGGCCACAAGGGGCCAGAAGGCTAAATCTTTGACGCTTTTATCTCGAAAGTGGGAAATATTTTGATAAGTAATATTGAACAAAAGATGTTCAAAATCATGTTCTGAACAATATGCAACCTTTCATTTTTCGCTAAACGTTCCAATTAGGGAGTTGAAGGGCTGGTCCCTTAATATTTCTTTTGCGTATAACTCGAAAACAAATGAGAATCTTTGAGTAGTTGTTGAACAAAAAGTGTTCATAATCCTAAGAGCTTTAAAATGTTATGAAGAAAAAAGGGCTGATCCCTAATATTAGGGGCCGTGAGGGACCAAAAGTTGATTTTAGAAGTCTTTATTGTTCAATGTCTTTTTACAGATTATGGAAAATCATTACGTTAGAATGCAAATCTCATTCAAAATCTTATCTCATCTCCTCAAGAATCGAACGGAAGACCCACTCGTTGTTCACAACGAGATCGTATCTAGTTATTATTATTATTCTTTTTTTTTCTTTACAATTTTTGTGCAGAAGATTTCTCGGAGATGGCTCGACCGATTTTCTTGAAAATTTCAGAGAAGATGTATCTTCATCTAAACCTTATACGTTTTTTTCATTTTTTTGAAATTCACTTCCGGTCGGGAGTTATCGCTCTTTGATCGAAATTTTGTTGACCTCCATGTCTGTGATGGAACTCAAAAACGGCTAAAGCTAGAAAGCTGATTTTTTCAGGGATGATAGAGGACATGTTGCCATATTGCAACATAGTCAGGAAATTTTCCGGAAGTGCCTAGTATGGAAGCTCGGTAGGGGTCAAAATGTAGGACACGAATCATGACTGATTTTTTGAGACATTTTGCATCATATCTTTTAAAGTATCATTATTTTGTCAAAACGTAATGAACAGAATTTGTGCAGAATGACAAGATCTTTAATATGATATCAAGAAAAAAGTGCTGACTCATCACATTAAGGACCAATAGGGGCCAAAAGTCTTTTTTCGATAACTCTTAATCAGTCAATATTTTGTTAGACATTACAGAAGCAAAAATGTTAGTCTCAACAATCTACAACTGCATATTATAATTTTAATGTCGTATGTTACATAATTAGGGGCCACAGGGGGCCAGAACGCTAAATCTTTGAGGCTTTATATCTCAAAAGGGGGAAATATTTTGATAAGTAATATTGAACAAAAGATGTTCAAAATAATGTTCTGAACATTATGGAACCTTTCATTTTTCGCTAAACGTCCCCTTTAAGGAGTTGAAGGGTTGGCCCCTAAATATTTCTTTTACAAATAACTCGAAAACGAAAGAGAATCTCTGAATAGTTGTTGAACGAAAAGTGTTCAAAATCTTAAGAGCTTTAAGATGAGATCAAGAAAAAGGGGCTGGGCACTCAAATTAGGGGCCGAGAGGGGCCAAAAGTCTTTAATCGATAACTCTTTAGCAGTCAATATTTTGTAATACATTACTGAAGCAAGAATGTTTATCTCAACAATCTACAACTATGTATTATGATTTGAATGTCCTATGGTGCATAAAAAGGGGCCATAAGGGGCTAGAATGCTAAATCTTTGACGCTTTATATCTGAAAAGTTTGAAATATTTTGATAAGTAATATTGAACAAAAGATGTTCAAAATAATAATCTGAACAATATGCAACATTTAGTTTTTCGCTATACGTCCCCTTTAAGGAGTTGAAGGGTTGGCCCCTTAATATTTCTTTTGCAAATAACTCGAAAACGAAAGAAAATCTCTGAATAGTTGTTGAACAAAAAGTGTTCAAAATCCTGAGAGCTTTAAGATGAAATCAGAAAAAAGGGGCTGGGCAATCAAATTAGGGGCCGAGAGGGGCCAAAAGTCTTTAATCGATAACTCTTTAGCAGTCAATATTTTGTTAAACATTACTGAAGCAATGATGTTTATCTCAACAATCTAAAACTATTTATTATTTTTTGAATGTCGTATAGTGCATAATAAGGGGCCACGAGGGGCTAGAATGCTCTATCTTTGACGCTTTATATCTCAAAAGTGGGAGATATTTTGATAAGTAGTATTGAACAAAAGATGTTCACAATAATGTTTTGAACAATATGCAACCTTTCATTTTTCGCTAAATGTCCCCATTAAGGAGTTGAAGGGTTGGCCCCTAAATATTTCTTTTTCAAATAACTCGAAAACGAAAGAGAATCTCTGAATAGTTGTTGAACAAAAAGTGTTCAAAATCCTGAGAGCTTTAAGATGAAATCAGAAAAAAGGGGCTGGGCAATCAAATTAGGGGCCGAGAGGGGCCAAAAGTCTTTAATCGATAACTCTTTAGCAGTCAATATTTTGTTAAACATTACTGAAGCAATGATGTTTATCTCAACAATCTAAAACTATTTATTATTTTTTGAATGTCGTATAGTGCATAATAAGGGGCCACGAGGGGCCAGAATGCTCTATCTTTGACGCTTTATATCTCAAAAGTGGGAGATATTTTGATAAGTAGTATTGAACAAAAGATGTTCACAATAATGTTTTGAACAATATGCAACCTTTCATTTTTCGCTAAATGTCCCCATTAAGGAGTTGAAGGGTTGGCCCCTAAATATTTCTTTTTCAAATAACTCGAAAACGAAAGAGAATCTCTGAATAGTTGTTGAACAAAAAGTGTTCAAAATCCTGAGAGCTTTAAGATGATATGAAGAAAAAAGGAGTGATCCCTAATATTAGGGGCTATGAGGGGCCAAAAGTCGAATTTTTAAGTCTTTATGTTCAATGTCTGTTTACAGATTATGGAGGCAAAATCGTTCTTCTTAACAATCTTTATCATTATTTTGGAATGAAATTCTCAATCAAAATCTTATCTCATCTTATCAAGAATCGGACGGAAGACCCACTCGTTGCTCGCAACGAGATCGTATCTAGTTATTATTATTTTTCTTCTTCTTCTTCCTGGGTACTTTTTTGTCCAGGAATGATCATGTAAACTATTCATCCGATGTAGGTAAAACCTTTTTAGGGTTAGTAGACATGTTATGTAGATTTGCCTAGTCAAGGTCATTTTGCGTGCACGTGCTTGCAAGAGCACGCACGTGCAACACAAGAAATGATCAATATAATTGATATATATGGCACGCCAAATCCACAAAAATGAGCAAAACATAGTTTCACAGTCGATAAACTAGGTTTATCGGTTGTAAACTATAGTTTACGGACTGTAAACTATAGTTAACAACGTTAATCTATATTTTACATCTGTAAACCATAGTTAACGTGATAATCTATGTTTCACAACCGTAAACTATACTTAACACCGAAAACTATCATTTGCGATTGCAAAACATAGATTATCTGATAAATACTGTTTCACGATTTGTAAACTATAAAACCGTTAACTATAGTTAACGATCTGATAAATATAGTTTCACGATTTGTGAAACTATGATTAACAACTCTTAACTATAGTTTACGATTGTAAACTATAGTTCACAAACGTGAATCTATGTTTATCAACAAAATCTATTGTTAACGCTTTATTCAGACAGATAAACTTAAATTAGCATTCGTAAACTATAGTTAACGACCGTTAAATATAGTTTTACAGATGAAAAGTATACTTAACGAATCGTTAACTATAGTTTACGGTTTGTAAACTATAGTTTACAGTCGATAAACCTAGTTTATCAATTGTGAAACTATGATTATCTCATTTTTGTGAATTTGGCGTGCCATAGATATAGACTTACTTTCTCAATTTTTGATGAAATGCGTTGAAACTCATATTGTAATAATATATTAGTAGCATAGACAAGATGACATGGTCAAAATAGCAAGATCTCACGCGCATGCATGTGCGCTTTGCTCTGATTGGCTGAAACTAAAGTCTCAATATCTTTCTTGTTTTTTGACGAAATCCTTTGAAATTTTGAACATAGTCATGTATTACGATATCTTACAACATGATATATAGCAATTATCATGAAAACATGTGTATGCACGTGCACTGCAATCTGATTGGCTGAAACTTTAAATAGCTATAACTCCCTCGGTTTTCAACCAAACAGGATGGGATTTGGAACTTAGACATATATAATGGACTTCTACAAGAAGGTTTGGTCACCATGCACATGCATACACGTGCGTGTACGTGCGCTGCAATCTGATTGGCTAAAACTTTAAACAGCTATAACTCCCTTGGTTTTGAACCAAACGGGGTGAGATTTAGAACATAGATAGATGTAATGGACTTATACAAGAAGGTATGGTCACCATGCTCATGTATACACTTGCGTGCACATGAAATGGGTAAAATTAAAAATACACTTGAATGAGCGGGTTTTTTTTTATACTTTTGGATTAAATACTTTAATATTTAGCATATTAAAATATATAGATTGTGTAGACAATATGATATGGTCATTACGCACATGCATTCACATGCGCAAGTGTGCAATGAGAAAATTTGAATGAACATAACACTTTTGGGTAAACGTTGATAAAGTCTCAAATGCATAGAGTTTGTCTTATTTAATTACGCTTACAGGGAATATGACTATAAAAGGGAGTTGGGGAGCGTTTGGGGAACATCTGTAACGGTCCCCGTTACAATTAGCACTAGTTACTAATGTTTCTTCATCATTTAAATTGGCCAGCTATATTAATATTGTGCTTTAAATTATCTCATTTTTTGTCAACTTTGTTCGACCCAATATTCTCTATTTGTCAAACTTTTAACAAGTTGTAAGAAAATGAAACAGACTTACAGTCTAGGAAAAATTTCATAATCTTCGTAAAAACATATCATAAATTTATTGACAACTAAAAAATTATATCTCTTGTCGGTACTGTACCCTACCATTCTAGGGTCGAAAAGCTTTATATTTTGATGCTGTTATAAAGTCACATTTTTCTGTCCATCATGTGTAAATGATACAGCACAGGCTGCATGGTTGTGAAGAAGCTATGACATGAACCACATTCGTATTTTGTAGTCTATTCTCCTATACACTTTCATAGCTCAGGGTACTCAGTTTGAGGGAGAGTGGTTCCAAGAGATATTTGTTGTCCTCTGATATGGAGGCGGCCATACTTGAATACGAAACTATGGCTTTACAGGTATAATGTAAAAAAAATCCAATTCAATAAATGATATAACTTATATTAATTTAAAAAAATTAATTTCAGTGAAAAATCATTCAGATAGTGTTTGTTATTTTTTGTTTAACAAAAATCTTGGCAATTCGAAACTATTTCTTAATTAGCTCTGCATGACACTTTTTAAAAGGTGCAAACTTTGAAACGCGCGAGACATTGGAAAGTGAATCGGTAGAGTGGGAGGATTATTAGCGTAGTCATTCTTTGTCAACCTTTGAAGAAAATAACAGAATACGAAGAAGGAATATCCAGAGGATCAATTTACTTCATAACTCCAGATATTAGTGGTGAGTTACAAAAAAATGGAGGCAATCACTGAATCTGTGAGATATTTGTCAAGATGTTACTGTCTATTTGTAAGAGTTCAGTTATGTCCTTTTTAATGAAAATTTTGTCAAACTTTGTTATGAGTAAGGATCCATCCAAATTACATTACATTTAATAATTAAAGATTGAAACATTCATCCTGTTCACCTATAACATCTTGAACATGGCGAGCAAGGGAAACAGGCTAAACTCCCGCTCGGAATCCTTTAAAATATGGCAGTGCCTATGATGCAGAATTAAATGAAACAAATATGCAAGTCGTAAGTTTTTACACTTATGAGCATTTTCAGAAAATCTTTGTTCTTGTAGGGGAAAGAGAAGCAGTTCACAGATAATGTTGATGAGTTGAGATCAGAAGATTGAAAAACTCTGGCTGAAAAAGAATATAAAAAATCCAGGCTCTTGAAGAAAAACAAAAGAAAGGAATGAAAATATGATTCGTAATCGATCAAAGGATCCAAGTGATGAAATTCTGAAAATTCCACAGGGAAAGCCAATAAGATTTTTTTTTTTTTTTTTTTGACCACCTCTGCTCAAAATCCTTGAAAGCCCTTTTAGCTGATGCCCTAATTGCTGAACACACTTTTCTGCCAGACAGTGAAACTTGGATTAAAAATCATTCCATTTTAGGCATACACTTTGAAGTACGCTGAATAAGGAACCCACTCTCCTCTTGACCAAGTAAGGTTAAGGATTCTGCAAAGAGTCGCGTTTGAATTGAGATTTTTCATGATTTATTAGGAATGAACTACATTATGCAATTTATTTATTATCGTTATCACTTATCAGAGTTGTTTATTTGAACAAAGATTTTGTTACCATGATTGGAAAACAAAAATTCTGTGAAATCTTTCAAGATGCTATTAAAATATTTTCTTTTACAGTTTTTCAATTCGCATAACTTATTACATTTTTGTTTACTAAACGCATTGAACCTATTAATATCATTCATGAACTTTTCTTGAAAGTTCAAGAATTATTCTTGATCATTTTGCAGGCATATCAAAAACCCAAGTTCGTTCATGAACAACAAATAATTCTTGAATATTCTTGAACTTGGTTTTCATGAATAAAATCCATAAAATCATGAGTGTCCAATTTTAACTTCATGGGATCTTCATGAACAATTCATGAGCTGATTCAAGAATATAATTCATGAACTTTTCTTAAAAGTTCAAGAATTATTCTTGATCATTTCGCAGGGGCTGACTTTGAAGATTGATTGGTAAATAAAAAATTTACAGGCAAAAACTATTTTCTGTATTGACCCCCAAAATCCCTTTTTTAAAGAAAGTTTATTTTCATGACCTAAATACCTGAAAACAATGCTAGAGTAATTATTCTTGTGAAATATTACAAGAATTGCTTGTTTCTCTTTTGAGATAATGGAACATACGTGATTTCAAATTTAACATAGAAATCTCCATAGGCAATTTTAAGGGACTCCTAGAAACGGAAGTACTCTTCATATACATACTAAATTTGAAACACAGAGAGCATATAATACTCCAAGCAGATGGACAAAGGGAGATAACCCTTCTGCAATTATTTTTGAAATTACTAAAAAATACTATATTTATAGGTTTCTAAAACACCCATAAGGGGGTCAAAAAGTGGCCCCACGGACCATAATTTTTTAATTGCCCTTCAAATTCTTAACTCAAAATGAAAATCAGTAGGAAGATTAATGGGTAAATAAGAAAGTTTGAGGCAAAAACCTATTTTCTGTCCTGACCCCTAAAAATCTTTTTATTTAAAAAAGAAAATTATTTTCGTTACTTAACTACCTTAAAACAATGCTAGAGTCATTATTCATATGAAATATCACAAGAATTGCTGAAATAATGGAACAAGCGTGATTGCAAATTTAACATTGAAATCTCCATAGGCAATTTTAAGGGACTCATAGAACCGGAAGTACTATTCATATGCATGCTAAAATTGAAACATAACTATTCAATAATAAACCAATTTCAACTTTTTCCCAGCCACAGTGCTCAGGTAAGCGCTGTGGCCCATGGGCCTCTTGTTTTAATTTTCATCAGATATTCATTAACTTATTATTTGATAAAAGTTCTTCCCAGAATGGGCATGCATAAGACATGGAACCAAAACGTTTTGAGTTTCCTTATATGAATATCAGTGATTTGAATATCTAATAACTGGTGTAAGCTTTTAAGAATTATATCTTTAATAAATGTCGTTTTGAAAACATTAATTACTGTTTATACATATAATAAGAGCAATTGAAATTTCCACATTTATTGAACGCAAATCAAAACATAAGGAAAAACAAAACAACTCTATCATACATTTCATTTACACAATAAATTTTGGTCTTCTCGGGGGCTACTCACACATAGAAAAAATAAAAGAACTTCCTGGGTTGACACCGTCAGGAAATTTATAGCTAAAACTGTAACCATAGAAACCTGGGTTGACACCATCAGGTTGTGTATGAGAGTACCCGGGTTGACACCGTCGGGTTCTAATGAATGGAACCTGGGTTGACACCGTCAGGTTAAATTTTGAGATACTTGGGATAATTTTGAGATACCTGGGTTGACACCATCAGGTTTACATGAAAGGACCCAGGTTGACACCATCGGGTAGCTATAATTAATTATATAATGCAGAAAAAATTTATCTGAAATGGGGGAAAACAGGCAAAAATTGTATCTGAATGGGGGGAAAACAGGCAGTTGAACATGAATACATAGAAATTGTGAGAGCCCCAATGATGGTATATACATGTACAATTAAAAATTTAAAACATTTTTGACACATAATATTACAAAAGGTGCAGTATGGGGAAGGTGGGTGGGATAACAAAAAAACACGGAGCATGTACATCAAGCTGAAGTTAGAACAAAGGAATGATGATGTTACATGAAATTTGATGTGGATTAGTTTGGGGGGTCACGTGGCTACAGACCCCCCGGGATCTTCCTGTCCCTCGCACTACGCATTACCTAATATGGACATGAAATACTGGTTCCTAAGACAGATAATCTCTCTAAAAATAGCTTCCTTTGTCTAAGTGTCAAACAATGATTGCTTTTACAAATTCAATTAGATTTACAACACTTTCACCAAAATTACACTGCAATTCTTTCTACATGGATTTACACAATGAATGTTAAATTAGTAGTTCAATAACTAGCAAAATGTATAGGGGAAAAATTAGGTACACATGAAAAACTTCAAGGTTATGTATAAACAAAATTTTTTCTTACATAAAAAATATCATTTTATACATATAATAAGAGCAATTGAAATTTCCACATTTATTGAACGCAAATCAAAACATAAGGAAAAACAAAACAACTCTATCATACATTTCATTTACACAATAAATTTTGGCCTTCTCGGGGGCTACTCACACATAGAAAAAATAAAAGAACTTCCTGGGTTGACACCGTCAGGAAATTTATAGCTAAAACTGTAACCATAGAAACCTGGGTTGACACCATCAGGTTGTGTATGAGAGTACCCGGGTTGACACCGTCGGGTTCTAATGAATGGAACCTGGGTTGACACCGTCAGGTTAAATTTTGAGATACTTGGGATAATTTTGAGATACCTGGGTTGACACCATCAGGTTTACATGAAAGGACCCGGGTTGACACCATCGGGTAGCTATAATTAATTATATAATGCAGAAAAAAATTATCTGAAATGGGGGAAAACAGGCCAAAATGAAAGAACATCAAGTAGTAGTGGGTACTAAGTATTGGAAAACATTAATTACTGGTATTACATTTGCAAATGACAAAACGTTTTTTAGATCACCCACCTGAGCTTTTCTGATCACCCATTGTCTGTTGACCGTCTCTCCGTAAACTTTTTCAACTTATTCTCAAGATCCACAGAGCCAATTTCAACCAAACTTGGTACAAAGCATTCTTGGGTGAAGGGGAGTTCAAATTGTTAAAATAAAGGGCCAAGTCCCCGTACAAGGGGAAGATAATCAAGAAAAGAGAAAAATAGGGTGGGGTCATTATGAAATCTTCTACCGATAACCACCTGACCAGAAAAGCTGAAACTTATGTGGAAGCATCCTGGGATAATGTTGATTGTAAATTGTTAAAATCATGACCAACTGGGGTAGGGCGGGCCACAATGAGGAATCCAATTTACATTGAAATATATGGGAAAACCTTAAAAAATTTTCTTCTCAAGAACCACTGGGCCAGAAAAGCTGAAACTTATGTATGAAGCATCCTGGGATAGTGTAAATTTCAAAGTTTTAACATCATGACTGTTGGGGTAGGGCTGGGTCACAATAGCTATTACGTTTTGGAAATCTGGTAAAGAAAAGCATGGCCAAAGTTACTCAGGTGAGCAATATGGCCCATGGGCCTCTTCTTTTTTTGATAAAACATCGACTTTATCACATAACAGGATTAAGATCCACGATCCCTGCAGGCACACAACATTGAAAAAACTTTGAAACAATGTTGATTATATATGTTGATGGGTGGTGTTGATCTCCTGATTAGCATCTCTAATGGATTATGTTGAACCAACGGCAGCATATTGACTCAGGTCGCATGGCTTTTGAGTATGCCCTATCTTATATAGACAAAGAGCTTAAATCAAAAAGTACACAAACTGGCCTGATTTCAAAATAGGACAATTTTGTCTCTGGATATATCTACAGACTATATATTTTTTCAAACCAACTTTCTTTTATCAATATCTTTTACATATTTTCTGAAAGGAGTCTTCAAAATAGCATATGTATAAGGATGAATTTCATATGTTTTGCAGAAACGTCATAATGACGTTGTGAATTTAACACTTCTGATTTCTTATTATTAAAGTGGTAAATATTTATTTATTGATGAGTTTTTCACAAAAAATGTATATTACAATATATTACAGTTAGTACTTCAATATTTCGTTAATAAAACATAACTTTGAAATTACAACGTCAGGTATAAACAAGCTTTGGTACATGTACAAGTGAAAATGAGCGTGCCCATTCAGCGTTTGCTTACAGCGGTGCACGTTAATGATTAAATTCATATTAACGTTTCATTGTTGACATTGATAATGTTTTATAATAATAATTTTATCAATAATTTACACAAACTTCATGCATTTGAGATTTTAATCAACCTGTATAAAGCCAAGCCGGAGTGGGGAGGGGGGGGCTGTTAAATGTTAAAAGCACTTCATAGAATGATAACAAGTTTATCTTTTTGAAAAGATAGGTGAGCTAGCGCCGTAGCAATTTTTAAACACAGAAAGGAAGGTCCGTGATCAAGTGATTTATTTTGCTGAATTTTTTAATGTTTATAGAGGCTGGGGTGTGATAAAGTTATAATTTTTTGTGAAGTGTATTTTATAGACACATAGTTAAAGAAACGATGGAGGGGAGGGTTGAAGATTTTGTGTTGACCCATTGGAGTTTCCAGAGAGTTCCGAATGTGAAGATGTGAAGTAGCTTGGCCCTTTGGGTCATCTTTGTCAAGAACTGTTAGGTTAAAAGCCATACACAGAATTTTTAAAAAAAAATAAATAATGTATTTGTTCGTATTTTTTTTAGTGTAAATCCTTGTTTACAGAGTTTTTGCTAGGCGTACATTGCCATGATTGCGAGCATATAGAATATATTTTTCGTGTAGTGAGGTCTTGAAAATAGAGTCTATATCTTTTGCTTGGACATAAAAAAAATCCCTTGTCTTTGTTTAGAACAATCAGATAATGACTCTGGCTTTTCCACTGGAAAAAAGGGAAATTTTGAAATATTACAATTATGTTGTTATCTTTAAAGTGTAATTAAGCTTCACAATAAATAAACAAAGTTATTTAATGATACAATGAAATTTTTATCGTACGGTCTATCTATAGTAGTTTTCAGTTTTCCCAGAATGCATGACCGTGAAGCCGAGCATGCGTATTCCAGGAATTTGGACTAACGTAGTTGCTAGTGCTTGAGAGCGCTAGCAAAAACACCTTATATAATGATAGTTGCACATACATGTAATATAATGACTTATCTACATCATATAATGAAAGATCTCAATTCAAAGACTTAAAAATAGTGTGTCATGTGACTACACTCGGAACCCAACCCATATAAGCGACTGTTCACGTGTGGATATCATCTTTTTTCTTGAGCGAGCATAACATACGCACGTTTGTATTCGTGTTGGGTTTTACATTTATTGTTTTAAGTCTATACGTCTCTAGGACGAAGTCCAGAGAAAAAATAATAAAGTGACTTAACTGTTTGTATTCTTACCAAGAACGCTGTTCTGGTCTTTTTACTTTTAGGTGTTTTTTCTAATACCTGTTGTAAACATGTGTTTTTGTCTTTAAATATGTCGGATTTGGACGACAGAGACGATGTCCTGTCGCTGGGGGGAAACAGTGACGAAGAGATTTTTGATAATGAAACTGAAAAAATGCAGACTAGGTCTGATAAACAGTCACAGTGTAAAACACGTGGCAATAAAAAGAGAAAGTCGGCCATAGAGCCCTGTGTAAACACAACCATCACCGTTAAACCGTCTAAACAAAGACGTATCACGAAAAAATCAACAGGAAATGATACCTGTTTAGACATAAACGAATTAAAATCTGCATTAGGAATTGATACTATTTTGCAATCAATTTCTACTCTTTCCGAGTCTGTTAAGAAAATGTCAGATGTAAATGTAGGTCAAAATTGGCAAAGTATGGCGTCCAATACGGGACATGAAACGGTTACTACTGGTCTTCCCAGTGCAACTGCATCTAGACCTATTTTAAGCTTAGATCAAGGTGAATCAAATTTTTTTGACAATGAAGAGACTTTGAATGATTTCAATTTGAGCTATTTAGATGCTCCCCCTAGCCCTTCATTGCCCGGAATAGATCCTCAAGTTGCTTTTCAAAATGCTTTTGAGTCGGTTGATATTGAGAAACCTTTAGATGATGATTCATCATGGAATATTCCACAGCTAAATCCAGATGACGTTACCGGCCCTAAAATTGGGTCTGGTCTAGCCAAAGCAGTTAACGCTGCTCTCTCGTAAAATCTTCAAAAGAAACCATGAATGATATTGGTAAAAAATATAATAGACCAGAAAATTGCACTTTGTTGAAAGTTCCACGGGTAAACAAGGAAATATGGGATGTTCTCGGAAAACAAGCTCATTCTTCTGATTTGTCTTTTCAAGAGATATAGAAGTCTCTGGCCCAGGGTTTAGTACCTATTGTCAATTTAGCAGATCAATTTGCAAATAATAAAGAAATCGACAATCAAAAAACAAAAGCCATGTTATCTGATTCAATCAGTCTTCTTGGTTATGGGTTTTACAATTTGTCAATGAAAAGACGACATGAGATCAGAAATCACTTGAATCCTAGGTACAGGAAGATATGTAGTTCTGATGTCCCTATTTCTGAAAATCTGTTTGGTGATAGTTGTATGTCAAAGCTTAAAGACATGGGTGACATAAATAAGTATCCCCTTAGCTCTAACAGGGGGCAAGGTGGAAAGTACATGTACTGTAGATCACTAAATTTTCACGACATCTTATTTTCGCGAGATCGTCATTGACTCTTGATTAGCGAGACAAAATTTTCACGAATTGTGGTTATTGCGCTATATAATCTTAAGAAATACTATTATACGCGAGAATTAAATTTTCGCGAGCACACTGTCTCGCGTAATTACGCGAAAATAAAGTTCTCGCGAATAAAAAATGATTTACAGTACTCTGCATATAGAAACAGAGCTCCTTATTGTACAGGGGTGCTGCTGGAAATTTCCAGCAGCACAACCAAACATATCAGTACAGTCAAGGTTACACGTATCCAAACAGAGGGTACCAATACAGACCGAGAGGAGGCCAGAGCTACAAGAGAGGAGGACAGAACTACTCCCAGCAGCAAAGTTATTATCAGAGAAACAGTCAGAAGAAATAGTTGAGGTGAGAAAGCTTAACATTGAATATTGGAAGAATTTTACAAATGATAAATGGATTTTAAGCACAGTTGAAGGCTATAAAATTGATTTCATTGAGGAACCAAAACAATCTTTTTTTCCAAAAGGAATCTCCTTTAATGAAAATGATTCAAAACTCTGGTTCAAAATGAAGTAGAAAATTTATTAGCAAAGGGTGCCATTGAAAAAGTTTACAATCCATCAGATGAGTATATTTCTAACATTTTTTAGTACCAAAGAAAGATGAATGTCAGAGACCAATTATAAATTTAAAGGTCTTAATGAATTTATTGAATACCAACATTTTAAGCAAGAAAATCTACATTTTGCTTTGGAACTAATTGAAAAATATGATTATTTGACATCAATCTATCTTAAAGATGCTTATTTCAGTATAAGTATCCATCCTGATTTCAGGAAATATTTGGCTTTTTATTGGAATGACAGTTTGTATAGATTTACTGTTCTTCCTTTTGGTCTGGCCTCTGCGCCAAGAATTTTTACTAAAGTTTTGAAACCAGTTTTTGCAGCCTTCAGATCTATGAATATCAAATGTTGTTACTATATTGACGAATCTCTCATTGTTAATACAAATTTTGAGAAATGTAAGAGAGAATCTGAAATAGTGACAAATGAGTTAGACAATATTGGTTTCTCAATCAATCGCAAGAAGTCAGTAATGATACTCAAAGAATAAAATATTTGGCCTCCAACACCTCAGATCTCCAGATTTCCACATTATTCTGCATTTTTTTCTCATTTTAAATATGGAAAAAATGTGGAAAAAATACAGAGAGAATTAACAATACGGAAAAGCAGAAAATATACGGAAATAATCTGGAAAATATACGGAAATAATACGGAGAATTGGACTTAGTCTATTTTTCATCTGGAAAAATATTTAACTCTTAACTTGGAATATTTTTCATCTGGAAAAAATACGGAGCTCTGGACTTCAGCAGTTCTCTGTTTCTCCTAAATGTTATGTACAATTTGATCGGGATCGAAAGAACGTTTCAAAAAGTAGGGCTCAGTGATCAATTAATTTAAACAACAGACCGCCAAAATTTGACCTTGGCTTCCATGTTGTAACATCTGCACTGTTTTGAAGAGGAGGTTTGTTGACCAGGAAGCCTGAGATCGCATTGCTGTATCAACCAATAGATGTAGATACACGTATTTCATATACAGTAGGTCAGTCATAGTTTTTTTAATGTGTGTGAGTGATGATGAAAATAAAATTGCTCTAGGCCTAGGACTGAGCTACCAGGCTATGTTCGTTTCAGCCAATATGCCCATGATTCAAATTATTCAATCAGCTCAAAGAACTTAATTATGATTAACCACAATTAAAGGTGTTAAATTAATTTTGGGGAGCCATGGGCTGTAATCTCTATATTTATAGCAATGACCATACTTTTTTTTTTTTTGGGTAGAGTCTAACGTCTGTGCAAAAGGAGGAGATTTCCTGAAAAAGAATAAGTGGTTATTCAACTAACTGCGATTTTAACAGGCTTAAAGCTGGTCCATGGATGGTTATGTATGAGGTATCATATTCTTTTTTTTTTCTTTTTTATTGCTCGTTTAATTAAGAACAGTCAACTATGATTGTCATTATTATAAATATTACTTTAAACAAATTGATATAAAATTGAAGAACCCAAACTTGTGTTTATAAAAAGATTATAAAAGGAATAAAAGCAATTAATTAAAATTTTATTAATATTGCACCATAATTTTAGTTTTTTTTTTAACTTATAGGATTTGCCAATTTGACCGCAAGTGCTGCTGCAAGAAATTAAACATGCAGTGACCTTACAAATTACAAAGAAGTCTGAAGAAAATTTTTATTGGACAGATGGGTGTAAAGCACAGACCTGAGATATAAATTGAATATTGTGAGAAATATGAATCAGGAATGCAGATAGAAAATGGCAAATGTGATCCAGATTGATAAAAAATGTCTATGAAATTGCTTCTTTTTTTTTTGGTAAATATGCAATGCTAGCTATGTCAATTGTTATTTTTTCCCCCAATATCTAAAAGTGTTGAACTTTTCACTACCACTTTTGCTTTTATAGAATGAATAGATTTCCATTTAATTCATATATATAAAAAAAATGCCACATTCTTATTTTTTTCATGATGAATTTGTGGCATAATAAGAGTTCCAACTTTTTCCATATATGCTCCTCTGTTTGTTTGTCAAAGATATAAGATCCAATACATTGCTAATGTCCATAATGTGTAAATTTTTCATTCATTTAAATGTTTTTCTCATAATGGTATCATAAATTGTATATAATTTTGCACATTGTTGATGGTTTTGTAAATATGTATGTATGTATGCATCATGTAGCAGTTTTAAGCCATTTTATAACCATGTGATTAACTCCGCATTTTCTCCAGATTTCTGTATTTCTGCATTTTATCAACCAAGTAAATACCTCCATATTTTTTATATATGGAAATGCGGAAATCTGGAGAGAATACGGAAAAAGAGTCCAAATACTCCCATCCATATTTTCTCCAAATTTTGAATACGGAGAAAATCTGGAAATTTGAATCTACGGAAATCTGGAATGAATGCGGAAAATTAGTCCAAATACTCCCGTCCGCATTTTCTCCTTATTTTGAATATGGAAAATATATGGAGATCTGAGGTGCGGGCTTATCATTGATTCTGTGGAATTTAAGGTCTTTCTTACTGATGAGAAGGTATCAAAAATTATGACATTATGTTCAGAGATTTTACATGAGCAAATTGTTCCAATTCGTAAATTTGCATCCTTGATTGGTCTTATTGTTCATGCATTCAATGCTATATTTGTTGGACCTTTGCATTATAGAAATTTGGAAAGAGACAAAATCAAAAGTCTTAAAAATTCTATAGATTATGAATCAGAAATGGTTATTTCAGAAAATAGTGTTCAGGAAATAACGTGGTGGTTACATAATATTGAAAAACTCAATGGGAAATTAATTCGCAACCCATCAGTTGACTACTGGGTTGAAACTGATGCATCCCTTCAAGGTTGGGGAGCAAGTTTTGAGGATAAATCTACTGGAGGCCGTTGGTCTGTTTTAGAATCTAAGATGCATATTAATGAATTGGAACTTAGAGCTATTCAGTTTGCAGTCAGAGCTCTTTTTGCAAGCTATTCAAACTGTCATATTGGTATTAAATCTGATAACACTACTGCAGTTGCTTATATTAATTCCATAGGTGGAATGACTTCTGAATCCCTTGATTCTGTTGCGATTCAAATTTGGAACTGGTGTTTAGACAAAAATATCATTATTTCAGCTAAACATATTCCAGGAGTGGAAAATGTAAAAGCAGATTTTCTTTCAAGACAATTCTCAGATTCTAAAGAATGGATGTTAAAATCCGATATTTTTATTCGAATTTGTCATCATTTTTTCTTTCCTGACATTGATTTGTTTGCATCAAGACTTAATGCACAGTTAAGCAATTTCATTTCTTGGGTATATGATCCAGATGCTGCCGATACTGATGCTTTTTCCCTGAATTGGACCAATTTAAAACCATATATTTTTCCTCCCTTCAGATTAATAGGGAAAATAATAAATAAAATCATTTCAGATAAAGTAGAGGAGGCTATTGTAATCATTCCTTTATGGAGAACTCAAAGTTGGTTTCCAATGTTAATTTCATCTTTAATTTCTGTTCCCGCCAGGTTACCAAGGCACAAGGATCTCTTGATCATGCCGCATACCGGAGAGTTTCATCCCATGGTAAGGAAAATGTCCTTGATCGCCTGTGTTCTATCAGGAAACACCTTGAGAGTCAGGGAATTCCAGAATTCGAATGTTCAATTATTAATGCAGCCCTTAGACCAGCCAGCAATAAACAATATCAATATGCTTGGCAAAAATGGGTTTTTTGGTGTGGTAAATGGAAAGTTAATCCCTATCAACCGTCTGAGGTGAATGTTGTCAAATATCTGGCACATTTAATGAAACAAAAATGTTCATATTCAGTAATAAATTCAAATAAAGCTATGTTTTTACAAACCCTTTCCTTTTTCAATGTGAAATTGGTAAATAACCAGATTCTGATTCCAAAGTTGTTAAAGGGATACTATAATTTAAATCCCCCTATACCTAAATGTAAAAAGACATGGGATGTCTCAAAAGTTTTGCATTTCTTAAGTGGCCTTTATCCAGTTCAAACATTGAATCTCAAAATGTTGACACTAAAATTAGTAGCACTTTGTGCACTAACTACTGCTGCAAGAGCACAAAGTCTCTCAGCTTTGAATTTAGATTACATGTGTATTTACAATGATAAAATTGTGTTTCAAATTCATACTCTTATGAAAACTTCGAGGCCAGGTATTGTATTGCCTTCAGTCACATTCTTTAAATATGATAAAAAAGAACTTTGTGTTCTTGATACTTTAACAGAATATTTAGACAGAACAAAGGATGTACGCAAAAGTCCTTTTTTATTTATATCATATAAAACCTATTTGAAAGTGACAACTTGTACACTAGCTAGATGGTTGAAAGAAGTTTTACTTTCCTCTGGAATTAATACCTTTACCGCTCATTCCTTTAGGGGAACAGCAGCATCCCTGGCATATAACGCTGGCACCTCCATGAAGGAAATTATGGATACAGCTAACTGGCCCTCTGCAAAGACTTTCCATGCGCATTATTTAAAAGAACTTCCTGTGCAGAATTCCTTTGTGAAAAGTGTGTTGGACAATAATATGAAAAGACAGTGATTTAAGTGAAGTTTTTCCTTTTTGTGTAAATAAACGGCTGATATCATTTCTTTTGATTAAACATTCAATGTGTTTATAAAATATTTCTTGTTGTGTTTGTTATTTTGTGACAACACTTTGAATATGCTATATGATACCCTCGTAGAGCCGAAAGGCGATATGTAATAGAATGGTCCCTCATCCAAGCATACCTTTAGGGATGTGAAGGATGAGAGACATTCTATGTAATGAGCCTGAGGTTCAAGAGGGTATCATATACCCACCCATATTGAATAGACTTTCATGTTTTGTTTTTCCCAACCCTTTTTGTGGGTTGTCACAAATTCTGTAAATTATGATATCCACACGTGGACAGTCGCTTTTATATGGGTTGGGTTCCGAGTGTAGTCACATGACACACTATTTTTAAGTCTTTGAATTGAGATCTTCTCAGTTATGCTTCGCTACACAAGGAAACAAATGCTATATGATACCCTCTTGAGCCTCAGGCTCATTACATAGAATGTCTCTCATCCTTCACATCCCTAAAGGTATGCTTGGATGAGGGACCATTCTCCAATCAAAGAGTTGTCCATACATGTTACACAATTGTGAGAAAAAGGGGGATTTAGTCCTCTACAGGAGTATCGCGTGATATTTAACGCATGGACTTGTGAAGATATTCTTTTTTCAAAGTAATCATCCTCATGTTTTAGCAAAATGTTTTCACGATTGTGAAGATATTCTTTTTTCAAAGTAATCATCTTCATGTTTTAGCAAAATGTTTTCACGATCATCAATTCAAGTTTTTAGAAGAAATAATACATGGAATTATTTTTAATAATCTATACAGTGCATCTATTGACAATCACTAGACAGGGTTATGAAATATCGTTCATCCCTGCCATCTTTCTGCTTTTTGAAATTTTCAACCATTTTCAACACTTGTGTATTTTCGAGCAATACCTTTATTTCGTTGAACGAATACTTCCGAGATCAGCATTAGCAAACTTCTAATGCAAGAACGCTGTTAATCAAAGGCAGATCCAGGACCGGTGCCTCGGGTGTGCACCCCCCCCCCCTCCCTTTCGAATTAAAAAAAATTGTACAATCCAAAAATCAACGGAAAACGCCTCATTAATATCATTAAGCCTTGCAGTGTAAAACTTTGCAATGCAGCGATGTAATATTAAAATTATTGCATTCAATAGTTGAAGGGGCATCATTTAGTGAGCTCAGTGCTCAGTAGCTCTAGTTATTAGGGGTAGGGAGTGTCAGTGCAATTTGTACTGTAATTGTAAATATAACTGTATATTCAATATGGAGGTGGGGGGGGGGCAGTCATGATAATCAATCGCAGAAATATATCCCTACCTCCCGACCGGGATACACATGTATCAAATCAACTTTTGTCAGTCATGACACAGATTTCGATCATTAGCACCAATCATATTCTTTGTTGGATTTTGCAATTTTATGTCAGTCAAAGAAGTCAGAATAAATGTTTAGTCACTCAACGCATCACTTTGTCGATTCTTTAAAAAATTGTAATTTTTTTTCCTTAGCGAAAAGGCCTGTGATTCTAAGTGTATACTTTCAAGCAAGATCTGCAATAACACAGTGAATAAGATGATAATCTGAATATGAAAAAGATTTTGAATAAAAGTTTTATGATTTTATACATGTTAAAATTCTTTATGATGAGCGATGTCGGAACCTACTTTTTTTTTTACCACCCTTTGTGTCATAATTATTCATATATTAATCACAGAATCAAAGCAGAGAATGGAACAGACAACCCTTCCTTTTTTGAGATTATTCTCATATTAAATTGATAAACTTATAATTTATGTAAAGGCCGCCTAAATCTCTTATCTAACAGTATTCCTATACGTTTGTATATGTTGCCTTTTTAACCGGATGCTTATTTTGTTTGTCAGTTATAGACTACCCACCCTTAAAGCATACACATGGAAAACGAGGCCACAGGCTTATTAGGTTGGCATATTTGAAAATCACGAGTTGATGAATACATTGGGACATTTACTAAGAATAATTTTTGAAAAGCATACTGTAATTTAAATATTGTAATAAGTGCACACACACTCTCTCTCTCTCTCTCTCTCTCTCTCTCTCTCTCTCTCTCTCTCTCTGGGACATGCTGACTACCTTTAGATATTCAGACTAAATGAAAAATATCAATGTATGAGCAAAATATAAACATAAAAGTATTCAGTATACAAATACATATGACTTATATTTAGCTATGTTATTAATTGTCATCGTCTCAAGCCACGGTCCGGAGTCCGCATATAGCTCTCTCCATAATAGGAGAGGATCGTACATTTTGGTCGTGGTTTGCGACGATGTGTTATTGTAGACATCAACATTAATCGCTCTACCCGACATTGCGTGATAATGATTATGTAAAACACAGAATAATGAGTACATATAAGCCTATGTACTTACGTTCTTACGTTAAATAGTAATAATGTTATTTATTTAAATTTTCCACATTACATTTTTCAAAAAATTGATATTTTTTTAACACCTAGAAATATTTCATCTACAATCATCACGTGTACGAAAAATATTGCAAGTCCCTACACCGCGACTTTGACGTCATTTTCTGCACATTGTGACGTCAAGAGAAAAAACTGACGACTTGTCAAATGTTGAAAAAAAAAGAAAATAGACCTATTATGGTTATAACCTGGCTACTGTGGAGGGCTTCTGTTAAACAGTGATCCAGAACAGACACGCAAGTGTAAAAAGCATGTAGACTAATGCGAATACATTTCTCCATTTTTAAAAAAAAATGTTTGTAATTGAATTATTAGGCTGAAGCCTTCCATATTTACCACGTATAAATAACATATTTATGCTAAAAAGGATTTATGGTTGTGTTTATATAATTTACGGTAACTTTTCTTATGATAGATTAAATCTTTGCAATGTGATGTTTTTAATAACATGAAATTTATATAAGGTAAATTTGATTTCTGCATGCGCCAGCTGACCAAACGATAATCATAAATATTAATTTTAAACATGGGGCGCATTCCTCTCGGAGAAAAAAACTTGTTCAAAAATACGCGTAAGATACCAATGTTTGATTTTATGCTTGAATTTTTTTCCAAGAGGAATGCGACCCACTTGAAATTTTAAAATGAATCTGTAAAATCGGTGAAAAATTCCAGAAAACTCAAAACCGTCATAGGTTTTAGCCGTTACAATGCTAAACCCAACATCCGGTTTGACGAAAACTACCCATCCCTGCATTGACGAAGTCGAGTAGATAGGGAAACCACAAATAGTTTTAATGAAGATGTTGATTTAGTTTTTAAAAGCAAACAAGTATAATGTAACAGATTGCAGCATATGGCATATTGTAGGATAAAGAATATACTCTCTGTGATTGGTCATCTTTTTGTTTTCTTTATATATGGTACTCTCATTTGATCATCATGCTGAAAATCAATTAAAAATATGTACCATGCATGGAATTTTTTTTTTTTCTATTTTATTTTTTTTATTTTTCGTAAGGATTCGTTGTGAAATTTTTTTTAAATGCTAAAATGATATATTTTTGCAGCCGATTTGATGATTTGCATCAATTTATTTATACTACTATTAAAGGGGTCATTTTTCAATGGGGTTCAATTTTTTTAGGACTCCCATATAAAATAATGACCCCTCGGGCTCTTTTTCTACAAAAAATGATTTTTTTTTCTCTATGGCTTGGGGGGTCATTTTTTGTCATTGAAATATGACCCCATGTCATTATTTGATAGGGGTCATTATTCGTCTTTACACCGGCCGCCACGGTAAAACCCCTTGTAGAGAACACTGATTATTATCCTCGAACAATGATAAAGGTGCTATTCTTTTGATGTTGCATTAAAATGTTCCTTTGCCAGGACATTCATGTCATATGGATGTAGTTTAAAGTTCTTTTCTTTTATCATAGGATAATGGTTCTGAGTGCAGGGAAGATCATCGAGTTTGACAGCCCTCAAAACCTTCTGAACAGCAGGGGAAGTGTCTTCTATGCAATGGCTAGTGATGCTCATTTGCTTTGAAAATTTATATCTTGCATTAAAAAATGTTCATTTTTACCTTATTCTTAAAAATATAACTTAGCAAGTCATGTTTATGAAGGTATTTTAAATTTTATGGTAAGAATCACCATATCTGTCCTTGCAATCAGATTGTAGTTGAAAGAGCTAGTTTCATTTTACACATAAAATGAACTGTACTTGTATGAACTGATTGACTATCACCATGTGTCCCATTTCACATACCGTATAAGCAGAATTTTTAGCGAGCCAGGATTTAATTTTGGCAATATTAGCGAGGATGCCAAGATCGCTAAAATTGAATATCGCTAAAAAAATAATTGCACTTTAATATAGCTTCTTAAATGAGCTTTTTAAATTCGCTAAAATTACTGTTCTCACTAAAAATAAAATACCGAGGACAAATTGCTAAATTTGCATCTCGCTAAAATTTCCACTTATACTGTATTAAAAAAAAGTACAGACTTAACTGCTCTATTTTCTGTAATAAATTTTGTTATTGAGGATCAAGGTATTGGAAAAAATGCAATTTTTTGTAGAAAACAGGCATATGTAACTACCTTCAGAATTACTAGTAAGTTAAAATAAGAGACATGTTTAATGATCATCTGAAACAGATATTTCATTATTTACTAAATATTTTGGATCAGAGATTGTGCTCTATATGTAATACAGATGTACATGTACTGAAAAAAAAATTACTTCGACTTTTGGCTATTTTTAAAGGAATTTACAGGATGGGGTAAATGTGACACATTTCATGATGTCATAATGCAGTGACTAAAAAGAAAATATTTCCTTGATTGTTAGAACGTGACAATCTGAAATTTGAATGTGAGTAATAGAGGAGCCTGTAATTCCTAAATAACAAGGCCAATTTATGCAGAGATTATGCTTTTTATCTTTTACCAATGGCTCTCATTTTATATTACATACATTCATTTTTTATGAATAATTTTCAAGCACATAATTAATATATTTCTTGCACCTTTTCAAAATAAAGAAAGGAAAGAATTCTGAATGCTTATCTTTATTTAGTTGACTAGTTAACTTTTCTGATCAAAATACTTTTGTCATTGTCTCTAAATGTTTCAAGTTCAATTTATTCACTCAAACCAATTATTAAATGTGCATTTGGTTCTATGGAATACAATACATACTAAAAACAACAAACATTAGATACACATGAAATGCCGGAAATACATTCAAATTATGAAGAAACAACAAAAATAATAAATTTTAGGTAGTAAGTCTAAAAAATTTTCAAATCCAAATTCTGTTTTGAAGATATAATATGAGGACTATTCAAAAAATACATAGACAATGTTCCTCATCATCATATTATTACCATGAGAGGATATGTGCTAATCTCGGACAAAGAAGAAAATTTAAAAATGAGTGGTTACAAAAAAATCAATTCTAGATTTTTAGCTCTTCTGAGCCAAAGGCTTTTCTGATCAAAATTTGTCCGTTGTCTTTGTTGTTGTAAACTTTTCACATTTTCATCTTCTTCTCAAGAACCACTGGACCAATTTCAACCAAACTTGCTACAAAGTAATCTTGGATAAAGGGGATTCAAGTTTGTTCAAATGAAGGGCTTTGCCCTCTACCAAGGGGAGATAATTATGAATTAGTGAAAAATTTATGGCATTTTTAAAAAATCTTCTTCTCAAGAACCACTGGGCCAGGAAAGATGAAACTCTTGTGGAATCATCCACAGGTAGTGTAGATTAGATTCAAGTTTGTTCAGATCATGACCCCCGGGGGATAGGGTGGGGCCACAATTGCTGATCAAATTTTACATAGGAATATATAGGAAAAAATCTATGAAAATCTTCTTCTCAAGATCTATAGGGACAGGAAAGTTGAAACTCATATTGAATCATCCTCAGGTAGTGTAGATTCAGGTTTATTCAAATCATGACCCCCGGGGGTAAGGTGGGGCCACAATTGCCGATCAAAGTTTTACATAGGAATATATAGGAAAAATCTTTAAAAATCTTCTTCTCAAGAACAATTGGGACAGGAAAGATGAAACTCTTATTGGATTGTCCTCATATAGTGTTCTTTCAAGTTTTCTTTTTTAAATCATGACCCCTGGTGGTAGGGTGGGGCCACAATGGCTGATCAAAGTTTTACATAGGAATACATGTGTATATGTAGAAAAAATCTTTAAAAATCATATTCTCCAGAACCACTGTGCCAGGAAAGATGAAACTCATGTGGAAGCATCTTCAGGCAGTGTAGATTCAAGTTTGTTCAAATCATGACCCCTGAGGGTTGGGTGGGGCCACAATGGCCGATCAAAGTTTTACATAGGAATATATAGGGAAATCTTTAAAAATTTTCTTCTCAAGTACTGCAAAGCCACGATTAGTGATATTTATATGGAAGCATTCTCAGGTACTGTAGATTCTAGTTTGTTCAAATCATAACCCCCAGGGATAGAGTGGGGCCACAATGGGGGGTCCAAATTTTACATTAAAACACATTTCAAAAAATTGTTTTCTATAGAATAGCAAAGCCATAGTTAGTGATATTTATATGGAAGCATCCTCAGATATTGTAGAATTAAATTTGTTCACATCATAACCTCCAAGGGTATAGAAGGGCCTTAATGGTGAATCAAAGTTTGACATAGGAAAATAAAGGGAAAAATCCCAATAAGAGAAAAGCTATGTTTAGTCATATTGACATGTAAGCATCCTCATCCATTGAATATTTAAATTTGTTCAAATCATGAGTACCCTTTGGGGTAGAGAGGGAAGCAATGGGGAGTCAAATTCAATTTATTACAAAGTAATATATACAAACAAAATGTTTAAAAAATCTATAAAAATCTTTATCTCAAAAAGTTATATGAAGTATTGATACAGAGGCATTCTAAAGTAGTATTAGAATTCAAGCCATCTTAACCCCCCCCCCCCAGTAAGCTTTTCAGCTCTGATCTGATTAATGTGCTTTTTCTTAGTTGATGTGCTCAGGTGAGCAGTGTGGCCCCTGGGCCTCTTGTGGGAATATAGGCCATAACTCAAGAACCCTTTGGCCAATCATTGTCAAAATTTTCACAGAGCATCCTTGGTCCAAGGGCTACTATTTAAACTAAAACTAGGATTTCGACCCGTAAACAAGGGGAGATAATCAGGAAAATAAAACCAAAAGTACTGCTTGCTATAAAATCTTTTTCTCCAGAACCACCAGGCAGATTTTTACAAAACTTACCTACAAGAATCAAGATATGTTGAAGATCAAAATTGTTCAAGACATCACCCTGGGGCAAACGGCATGGCCTCCATGCTTCAAAGCTTCAAAGTTCACCAAAATTTACACTTGATAAAAACGTTTATATTTTGCTCACTGTAAAAACTAGGATCATCAAATCTTCTACGATGTTGCATCTTAGGACTTTACATCATGTTATCTTAAAAGTAGGTCATGGTGACCTACTTTTTAAATTTTGTGGGCATTTGTTTTCAAATTGGTATAGAGGCATATTTTGGACACTGTAAGGTCTATGATCATCAAACTTTGTCAGTTGATACATCTTGGAGCCTCAAACAATGTCAACTTAAAAGTAGGTCACCATGACTTACTTTTTAGGTCACCTGAGTAAACTCAGGTGACCTATTGCTATCCGTTTTCGTCCGTCGTCGTCTGTCGTTCGTTCGTCCCGTCGTGTGTTAACATTTGAACATTTTCAGCTTCTTCTCTGCAACCACTGAACCAATTTCAACCAAATTTGGCACAAAGCATCTATGGGTGAAGGGGAACAAAAATTGTGAATTTCATGATCCCTGCCCCCCTGGGGCCTGAGGGGTGGGGCCAAAACCACTAAAATTAATGCAATCTTTAAAAATCTTCTTCTTTACTCCTGGACATCAAGCAGTCAAACTGTTTGCATGATTGTAATCAGCATTGAGTCCTTTACCAAAATTGTGAAATTCAAGGCCCTGGGGTCAGGGGTTCTAGTGCTAGGGCGGGGCTAAATAAGTATATAGTGAAAATGCATTATTTCTTTGGAAATCTTCTTCTCTACTCCTGGGTATTAAATAAACCAACTAAGTACATAGTTATGATGAGCAAGAGTGCCTCTACCAAAATTTTGAATTTTATGGCCCCAGGGTCAGGGGTTCTGTTGTTAGGGCGGGGCTCTATTGATTATATATAGTGAATTTATTTTTTTTTTTTAATTTAAACAATATTTTATTATGATAAAACATAATTGGATTGGACAGCAGGCACTGCCTATATAAGTCCTTTCCACAGTAGTGAAAATACATGATTTCTTTGAAAATCTTCTTCTCTGCCCCTGGGTATTAAATATACTAAGTAAGTGCTTAGTTATGATGAGGATGAGTGCCTCTACCAAAATTGTGAATTTTGTGGCCCCAGGGTCAGGGGTTCTGGTGTTAGGGCGGGGCTCTATTGATTATACATAGTGAAAATACATGATTTCTTTGAAAATCTTCTTCTCTGCCCCTGGGTATTAAATATACTAACTAAGTGCATAGTTATGATGAATATGAGTGCCTCTACCAAAATTGTGAATTTTATGGCCCCAGGGTCAGGGGGTCTGGTGTTAGGGCGGGGCTCTATTGATTATATATATTGAAAATACATGATTTCTTTGAAAATCTTCTCTGCCCCAGGGTATTAAATATACTAACTAAGTGCATAGTTATGATGAGGATGAGTGCCTCTACCAAAATTGTGAATTTTATGGCCCCAGGGTCAAGGGTTCTGGTGTTAGGGGGGGGGGGGGGGCTCTATTGATTATATAGTGAAAATACATGATTTCTTTGAAAATCTTCTACTCTGCTCCTAGGTATTAAATAAACCAACTAAGTGCATAGTTATGATGAGCAAGAGTGCCTCAACCAAAATTGTGAATTTTATGGCCCCAGGGTCAAGGGTTCTGGTGTTAGGGCAGGGCTCTATTGATTATATATTGAAAATACATGAATTCTTTGAAAATCTTCTTCTCTGCTCCTAGGTATTAAATAAACTAAGTGCATAGTTATGATGAGCAAGAGTGCTTTTACCAAAATTGTGAATTTTATGGTCCCAGGGTCAGGGTTTCTGGTGTTAGGGCAGGGCTCTATTGATTATATATTGAAAATACATGAATTCTTTGAAAATCTTCTTCTCTGCTCCTAGGAATTAAATAAACTAAGTACATAGTTATGATGAGCAAGAATGCCTCTTTTAAAATTATGAATTTTATGGCCCCAGGGTCAGGGGTTCTGGTGTTAGGGGGGCGGGGCTCAATTGATTATATAATGAAAATACATTAAATCTTTGAACTTTTTTTTCTTTGTCTCTGGGTATAAAGCAGATGAACTACCTTTATAGTTATGATGAGCAAGGACCCTAATCTTGCAGAATTGTGAATTTCATAGCCCCAGGGTCAGGGAGGGGGTGGGGGCTCTACTTATATACTGAAAATGAATTTATTGTTTGAAATCTGCTCTTTTGTATTTATAAAACATTTATTTACTTTTTGATATTAAGGGTGCCTTTTTGAAATTTGTGTAATGTGTGGACCTAGGGTCAGGGGTTTATGTCACAGGGTTAGGGGCACTACTGGTTAGTTGGAATGCATTTTTGTTCCCCTACCCTGCATATGGGTATTCAGTAACCAAGCTAAGCAACTGCTAAGTGTATTGTTATGATGATCAATGGTGCCTCTTTCAAAATTGTGAATGTCATATAGCATCTGGCTTAAAACATGAATCAAATTCAATAACTGGAAAATTGTTGCATAATGCTCAGGTGACCTATAAGGCCCGTGGGCCTCTTGTTTAATTTTGTGGCCAATCTTTTTTTTTATCATTTAATCCCATTTTTTCAGACACTGGGATGTTTAGAATCATCAAATCTTTTATGTTGAGGCATTTTTGGGCCTTAAAACATATTTATGAAAAAGTAGGTCACTGTGACCTATTTTTAAAATTTTGTAGATTGTTTAAAAGGCATATTTTGAATACTCTCAGACCTATGATCATCAAACTTTTTCAGTTGATGCATCATGGGTCTTCAAAAAACATTGACCAAAAAGTAGGTTGACCTACTTTTGACATTTTTAGCTATATTTAAGTATCTTAGGTACTAATTGGCTTAGAAACATCAAACTTTATCAGTTGATGCATATTGGGTTTTCAGAGAATGTCAACAAAAAAGTAGGTCACTGTGACCTACTTTTGAATATCTCAAGTTTTTATTGGCTCAGAATTATCAAACTTTTGTCAGTTGATGCATCTTAGGTTTTCAGAGAATGTCAACCAAAAAGTAGGTCACTGTGCCCTACTTTTTGATATTTTTTGGTTATATTTAAGTATCTTAGGTACTTATTGGCCTAGAATTATAAAACTCTGTCAGTTGACGCATCTTGGGTTTTCGAACAGAATTTCAACCAAAAAGTAGGTGACATTAACCTACTTTAAAATATCTCAGGTACTTATTAGCTTAGAATCATTAAACTTTGTCAGTCTTTGGCACAGGGCCAGAAAAGCTGAAACTTATGTGGAAGCATCCTGGGGTAGTGTAGATTCTAAATCATTCAAATCATGACCCCTGGGGGTTTGGCAGGGCCACAATGGGGAATCAAAGTTTTACATAGAAATATATGGGAAAAATCTTTGAAAATCTTCTTCTCAAGAACCACTGGGCCTGAAAAGCTGAAACTTATGTGGAAGCTTCCTGGGATAGTGTAGATTTCAAATTGTCTAAATCATGATCAGTGAGTTAGGGTGGGGTCACAATATGTATTACAAGGGGGAAATCTGATAAAAAACAGCATGGTCAAAGCTTCTCAAGTGAGCGATGTGGCCCGTTGGCCTCTTGTTTGAATATCTCAGGTACTAATTGGCTTATAATCATCAGTCTTTGTCAATATACGCATTTTGATTTCTGAGAAAATTTCAATCAAAAAGTAGGTCACTTTGACCTACTTATGGTATTCTATAGATATATTGAAATACATGTATCCTTAGTCCTAACTGGCTAAGAATCATCAAACTTCGTCAGTTTATGCATCTTTGGTCTTGTTAACTTAGAGTTAAAGGCTTCAAATAGAAGTGATAGATTGTGCAATTTAACTGAAGAGGTATTCAAGCCCCTTGGGCCTCTTGTAAATAAAATGAATAATTAAAATTTGATTATGTCTCATTTTCCATTAAAATATTATGACTTTCTTCTATGCAATTTTAGAAACAGATTTTTTAAAAAAATAAGTTTATTAATCATTATGCAAACCCGTTTACAATTTCTAACTAACTCGGGCCAGGATAGTTAGTATAACAAAAATAAAAGAGAAACATATATTATTTAAAGCATTTCTACAAATGTCACCATCTTATTTTGTGAGTTTTTGTTAAGTTCAGTAAAATGTCCATATTGTTTTTAATATTTGTTTTTACATAAGAAAATAACATATCTTTTGTTTCAATTTTGATCTGAAATCTGCAAAACATTTTAAATTTATATATCTTACATGCTAAGAAGGACACGAAGGTATTTAAGGACGTTTGATCCTGAGCTTTTGAGCGGATTTTGGTCCTGTCCTTTATTTATAAGCTTCTGCGTCATTTTTAAGTTCTAACGCTAAACCTGAATTCTACAATGCAAATTGAACTATATTCAATGAAAAAATCACAATTAAATTCCATTCAAGTAGAATTTAGCTAGGAACTATGTTTTGTGGCGGAAGGTTTTTTTAGAAGAAAATGATCAGTTTTTTTCCCTTTTGAACTATAAAAGTACTGTTAATTTTAGATTCCTACTTTCCCATGCTGGTTGCGCACAAGGCTGTTTTTTGCAGTGAAATGTGTTATGCTGGTTCTGAATTATCTATTAAATCATTTCTTATGAATTCTTTCAACAAAGTGTGACAAATATAGTAAATATATTCTGAAAATCCGGCAAAAATATTGAGCCAATTTTAACGTAAAATTGACACTTTTTTAGTAATATCTGAAAATTTACATCACATACCCCCACTTTTGATGTTCTTTTCTAAATATTCAAGTTAACTTTGACCTATTTGCTTAAATTCAGAAAAAGTTTAAGACTTGAAAATAATTTTCTTGCTTATAATTAAATTTTCAATACCAGAAAAATCACATTTTCTTAGTGCAGAAAGGTAAAAAAATTGATAATGCAAAGCAATTTGAAACTTTTTCTTCGTCACAATTTTAAAGTGTCTTTTTTAAAATAGACTTTGAGTTCATTTTGTTTCATGCTCTATTTGGACAAAAATATTGGATGGAAAAAGTCGAAGACGTCATTTTTAATTAAGACACAAATTTCAGTGCAAAAAGGTCATATTAAATGTCCTGTAGCGCCAAAAGAAGCATATTGACCCCCATTATTTGTTTTGAATTTCAATTAAGCTATGTATGTAGAAACTAAAAGTATACTTGGAAAAAAAGTTTAAGACTTTGAATATCAGGATTGAACGTCGTTAAAAATTGTATTTTGGAATTCCGCTCAGAATAAAAACCTAGGACCACATGCTTCCACTGTAATTAAAAAATTTAACACAGAACTGAGATTTTTCCATAGTATATGAACATGTTCACAATCAAAGAGTAAATGTCTAATATCTTCAATTTCATCACACATTTTACAAAAGCAGATGCTTTATGTTTGCATTTAAAAAGGAAACTGTTACAACACAATGTATTATTCAACAATTTGTAATTAAATTCACATATTCTTTTGTCATAGATGTCTTTAACCTTGTTTCTATATATATCCTTCTAAATCTCTTGAGCAACAGAAAATAATCTTTTAAACATTAATTGATGGCTTGGAGCTTTAAATTTTTTAGGTCACCTGAGTTACTCAGGTGACCTATTGCTATCCGTTTTTGTCCATCGTCGTGTGTCGTGCGTCGTGCCTCTTGTGTTAACATTTGAACATTTTCAGCTTCTTCTCTGAAACCACAGAACCAATTTCAACCAAATTTTGTATACAGCATCTATGGGTGAAGGGGAACAAAAATTGTGAATTTCATGGTCCCCGATCCCCATGGGCCTGAGGGGTGGGGCCAAAACCACTAAAATTATTGCAATCTTTAAAAATCTTCTTTTTTACTCCTGGACATCAAGCAAGCAAACTGTTGGCATGCATGTAATGAGCATCGAGTCCTCTACCAAAATCATGAAATTCGTGGCCCCAGGGTCAGGGGTTCTAGTGCTAGGGTGGGGCTATATAGATTATATGGTAAAAATGCATGGTTTCTTTGAAATCTTCTTCTCTGCTTCTGGGTATTAAATAAACTAACTAAGTACTTACTTGTTGAGCAAGAGTGCCTATTCCAGAATTGTGAATTTTATGGCCCCGGGGTCAGGGGTTCTGGTGTTAGGGCGGAGCACTATTGATTATATAGTGAAAATGCATTAATTCTTTGAAAATCTTCTTCTCTGCTCCTGGGTATTAAATAAACTAACTAAGTATATAGTTATAATAAGCAAAAGTTCCTCTTCCAAAATTGTGAATTTTATGGCCCCAGGGTGAGGGGTTCTGGTGTTAGGGTGGGGCTCTATTTATTAGATAGTGAAAATACATTAATTCTTTGAAAATCTTTCCTTTGCTCCTGGGTTTTATGCCAATGATCCAAGAATATATATTTGTGATGAAGAAAGGTGCATTTAGCAAAATGATTATTTTTTATGCCCCCCCCTCCTGGGTCATTGGGGGGGGGGGGTACATAGTTCGATAATGAATTAATGCTTTGAAATCTGCTCTTTGGTTAATCAACCATTTTATGATAAAATTTGCAAAATTTTGAAATATGTGGCCCCAAGGTCAGTGGTTTCTTTGGGATGATGTTCACAACTGGTTATAAAGTGGAAGTGCATTTTCTCTTTGTTACTCTGATCTACCTTTGGGTATTAAGTAAATAGAGTAAGCATGCTAAGTCTATAATTATGATAAGCAATGGTGCCTCTTTCAAAATTGTGAATTGCGAATTTCATGGCCTCTGGTTTAAAACACGAACCAAATTTAATTGTTTGAAAGTTGTTGCACAATACTCAGGTGACCTATAAGGCCCGTGGGCCTCTTGTTTAAAGAGTAAATTTTCATAAAAGAAATTACATTTTTTATCTTCAGTACAATATACACCATTGACAAAATTAAAACAACACTTCCCTATATTCTGTATGTTGGCACAATAAGTCATATTGAATCGTAAAGATTTTTTATAGATTGCTGTTTTTAATATTTTGTGTATTCACAGATCCAATTAGTCTGGTCCGATTTATAGAAAAAAATAATACTTCTATCGGCAAATAATTATTTTTTGGTCCAGCATAGTTTTTTGTCCTAATTCGAGTATGCTGAATCCGAAAAAATATGCTGGCCTTCATGAAAATGGCGTTAAAGAGGTCAATATGGCGATTCAAAATGGCGGACATCCAATTTTTCTAATTTTCTTTTAATATCGTTAAAAAAGGAAAAACAATGTGTGAATATCTTATTGAATGTAATACAAGTAAAAAATGATAGTAGAATGCTAACATTATTAGTTTAACTCAGAAAATTTAGTTGTTTCTACACTTAATTCGAATTTTCTCTGATTTATTTGTCTATTGTTCTATATTCTGCTTTGTTCAGGATTTTACATTTGCAAATATCCATACACTGCAGATTTGTATTTTTTCCTCTACATCTCACTATTCTACAATTGATTGATGGTGCAGCTGTAAGTTAAAAGTCAAAATGGTGATTCAAAATGGCGGATATTCCTTATTTTCAAATTATTTCTTAATGTCGTTTACATAGGAGAAAGGATTTGTGAATATCTTATTGAGCGAAGTACAACTATGTAAGATTCCAATTGAACACTAATATGATCACTTTAAATCAGAAAATTTAGTCGTTTAAATTTAAAATGTGTTAATTAGCTCAAAATGGCGATTCAAAATGACGTCATATTCACTCGAATTTTGTAAAATACTCAAACTGCTGAATTTTGAGTCTTTTTGCAGAAAATAAATTACAGTTTGTTTTTATATATTTTGAGTCTTTTTGCAGAAAATAAATTACAGTTTGTTTTTATATATATAAAGAGAAACCAAAATCCTTTAAAAACCGATTATTTAAACTGATAATCTGCCAAAATATGGCTGAAAAATTGCCGATAGGCCTGCTACATTGACAAAGTCGACCAAAACGAAAAACAAAACCAAAAATAGGGCTTGAAGTTAAAAAGCAACTTTCCTGACAAATTTTTTTTGGGTGATTAATATAATCATTGGATGAAGAAGAAACGGGATCTCGGCGACATTCACGTGGGGCTCGCGAAGGTTCTACCCTACAGGTTTGTTGATACATGGTATCATTTCTCGTATCTCCATGGCTTTCAAAGAAAAAAAAATCAGTGTAAACTCAACGTTAAAATGCATTTATGACATATAAAATTTATTGCCATTTGAACTGCAAATTGTATTTGAACAGCAGAAAGATATTTTGTTTGACATTTTGCGGCGATGATGTACTGAGTATGATTTGGTGGATTTTCCTTTCCTGCACTCCAATACACAAAACGTCAACATTTGTACTTAATCATGTTAAATTCTTCTGAATACAGACTAATATGTTAAATATTATTAATTTACCGGAGAGTTAAGTATCATGGTTGGGATGTTTTTCCTTTGAAGGAAAGTGTACATTAACTGGAGATACACCGATGGGCGGAGCCAGCAAAAACTGTGCTGTGTAAATAAATTATTGAACACCAACTTGAAGGCGATTTCATCATTTTAAATTACATATTGAATCTGAATTATGGACTGCGTTTTATACAGAGGCAAAATTTCTGCAAGTGAAATAAATTACAGTGCGTATCCCAAACTACGAAATGCTTTTACGGAACTCTGCAAATATTCGATCCACCGCAACGAGAAATCAAGTTCTTGACATGAAGTCCACACAGAAATACTAGTATATTTTAAAAATATCACACCTATTGTAATATATAGCGCTTTAGCAGAATATGCCATCTTTGCTGTGTTCTTTCCTATACTAGAATAAAGTGCAGCTGTACCTCATCCACAGATGAAGAGTTATTGCCCCTGACACAGCGTTTTTGTGAATGCGACAGCTATCGAAAATGTCAAGTTGATCAGCGGGTATCTTTTTTCTTGATTTTCGAATAGCACCCGAATTTTCCTTCTACAACTTTGATTTTTTCTTCTTTGATATCCAAAAGTTTTCTTGTGAATTTCAATAACAATCCGTGTTTATATCAAGCTTGGATGCTGCAATTCGAAGTTCTTTCTCATGAACACACACACGTAAAATGTGTATATCAAAAGTACTGGCAGGAAGGCGAGATTATCCGACCTTAAAACGTAGGGGGACCTTTTCTTATACGGACCGGACCTTTTCATAAAAGGCGGACCTAATATGTTATCGTAATAGGTCCGGCCGGACCTTTAAACGAGGAGGACCAAATATTATGCGACACCTGTCAAAAACTACATTTTTCTATTGGGTAATTAAAAATCATGCATGGAAATTGGTGACATGACGTTTTATTGGCCATGATACAATAACGTTATTGAATATTTATTATGGTGTATCCTAATTTATTTTGAAGAAGGACGGAGACTCGATCGCTCTTCGCAATCGTCTCCGCCCTTCGTCCAAATAAGTCAGGATACACCATAATAAATGTACAACAAAATGTTTTTGTGAAACACTATGCGCCCGGCAGCAACAAAGTTTGAAAAAGTTTGATTTTTTTTTTTTGTATTTTTTCAAAGAAAATTCAAAAAATGATTTGCATCCAAATTAGATGCTTTCTTGTAAAAATTTTGCTGTAAATGAATGCAACACATGAATACCTAATAAAATATGTAAAGAAAAGCTGTATAGATATTAAATTTTTTAAAATAAAAAAATATCTAAGAAAATAAAACACATAATTTGTGAATATTTTTTAAACTTGTGGTTAAAATCTTTTTGAAACCAGTCACAACTAGGGAGAACATGTTCATTAACATTCTTTGTGCCGCGGGCCTATTTTGGGCCTATTTTCAAATACTACGTTAAGTGCCATGGGCCTATTTTGGGCCTATCGTTAACGTCATTACGTCACAAGTAAAACTGATTATGACGTTACGTTCTCTTTCTCAATTTCGCGCCACTTTGTTCTCTTGTTGAAGAAAACAATTTTACCACTCCGTCACTGAAAAAAAGGAATGTAAGGAAAGGAATGTTAAACGGGTATTTCATTTTTCTTGGTCTTTAATTAGAAAATGTAAATAATATATTCTGATTTGAAATCAAATATCTTATCAACATTTTCAATCCTTATATGAACGATACAAGCAATCAAAGTTACATTTGGAAAATTCCTTATCTCAAAAACGGGAAAAACTTATCATCATTCTTTTGATTGTGGAAATACTAGTACCCAATATCATATTGTAATTTCTGTAAATATTTTAAAAACAGTTTAATATTGGAACATTTTTAAAACTGAAGAGCTTTTAAACCGACTGTAAGAAGTTCTCAGAAGCATAACAAAGTGAAAGAATTTATTTTATGCATGTCACATAATAAAAAAAATCCACAAGGAAACACTGAAAGAACTATATGCGGTATATTGCATATATTTGCCCCCACAAAAGTCAAATTTTGAAAACTTCCTGAAATGTGTTGAATTCAATAAATTGTAAGAGAAATATAAATTAACAGAAAATATTATAGTGTCAAAGCAGTGTGTTCACAATTTTTGTTTTTTATGACGTCACAAACTAGTCCGACTTAATATCCTTTTTCAGAAAGAGGACAAAATGGACAAATTTTCAGCAATTTTAGCTTTAAAATTTATAGAGCGCAAGTTTGTTCAGAAACAATATTGACATATTTCATTGATATCATCATTCTACACATTATATCAAAATATTGATCCTGAACACACATGCGCTCGGTGACTTTTACGCAAAATATCGACGAAATATGTACATTTTTCTGTAAAATGCATAAAAAACTGAAATTTACGTCATGTTTGTGACGTCATTACGTACATATGGCGTCATTACCTATGAAACTACTCAGTGCTTTGAAGTCAGCATATACTCCCCTGTTTAAGAACTTAATAAAATATATCTCCATCAAAGTTTGATTTTGGGGGCAAATATTGGTTATTACCGAATAAAATTCTTTACAGATAATCAAATTTGGAATATATGTACACTAGACAGTACATGACATTGCGAATGATAAATGCCGGGAAAAACTTCTTATGCTCATTGATCAATTATGGCTCTGCAAGAAACGACCGTGACATGGAACTTCCACATGTGTATATATGTTCCCACCTTATTCCATCCATTCTGTTTGCTCAAATGATCCATACAGATTTAATTTCTTTTCAGCACGAATCATTGATTTTAACTGCCGGGGAAGGGGGGGGGGCTATTAGCCGCGGTCAGAATTTTCGCTTGCTTCTCGTGATAGATTAAATTTCTCGCTATTAAATTAATGTAAGAAAAACGACAGGTATTTACAATCGGAGGGCAAGCAAAATATCTTTTCTGTCGAAATTGTGTGAGACCCACTACTGCACTAGTGCGAAGGTTCACGGCCCACTAGTCCGATTGAGAAGAAGTTACGAACTTAAGTAAGATTTTCGAATTTTTGTAAATTTACATAGCCAGCAACCTAAGAAAGAAAATTACTTTGAACCCGACTTTAAAAAGGCCCTCAATTTGGATGAGTGAGTCAGTTTTTTTTAAACAAATGCTAATTAATGCAAAAGTTTTTTGATTAAATCTTTTTTCGTATTTTTGTCGAATTTCTGCTAAATAACTCTGCGAATACAAGTTTTCAGGTCTCATTCGAAAAACATGTAGGAAAAAGTAACTATCTATAGGTTAGAAATGACGGATCGCAAAATTCGAACCCGGGTCCGATCACAAAGCGAGCCCTATACCACAAGGCTTCCTTGATTGTGTTGAGATGCGGGAATATGCAGAATATAGGAAGGTAATTTCAAATTTTTTATGAATAATTTTCAGTAAAAGTATTTTGTGCTCCAAATTTCAACCCCAAACTTCAGGAACCTGTTAGGGTACAACGTAGAACATTTGCGCACAGAGCCTGACACTGTGAACTGTTTAACACACGTATATGGCACGCCAAATTCACAAAAATGAGATAAACCTAGTTTCACATTTGATTAACTAGGTTTATCGACTGTAAACTATAGTTTACAAACCGTAAACTATAGTTAACGATTCGTTAAGTATAGTTAACGATTCGTTAAGTATAGTTTTCATCTGTAAAACTATATTTAACGGTTGTTAACTATAATTTACGAATGATAATCTAAGTTTATCTGTCTGTAATAAGGGTTAACAATAAATTTTGTTGATAAACATAGATTCACGTTTGTAAACTATAGTTTAGTTTACAATCGTAAACTATAGTTAAGAGTTGTTAATCATAGTTTCACAAATCGTGAAACTATATTTATCAGATCGTTAACTATAGTTAACGGTTTGTAAACTATAGTTTACAAATCGTGAAACTGTATTTATCAGATAATCTATGTTTTGCAATCGCAAATGATTGTTTTCGGTGTTAAGTATAGTTTACGGTTGTGAAACAAAGATTATCGCGTTAACTATGGTTTACAGATGTGAAATATAGATTAATGTTGTTAACTATAGTTTACAGTATATATATAACCGTTAGCTATAGTGTTGACAAAGGATTTTTTAAACCTAGTTTATCGATTGTGAAACTATGATTATCTCATTTTTGTGAATTTGGCGTGCCATACACGTACTATATTTGCTTTTTGAACAAGTAGAAAATATATCCAAGAACCATAAGCACTAAACAAGTAACATGTTACTGAATTAACAAGTTGTTAAAATATGAAAATAATTAATCAAAAAGGTATGATTATGTTTAATTTTATATTAAATGGAATTTATTTAAAAAGTCACAATTTTTATTTCAAACAAAGGAGAAATTATGTAAGTTACATGGACACCTAACTCCGTGTTTTGTCTTTAATACTTTTATATAAATTGTCCATAATTCAGTGAATAAATTAAAATACAACATGTATATATATATCCTTGACAAAATAATTTAATGGATGATAAATATTAAAACAAATATTCAAAAAGAACATAAGAGCAGAACAAAACTAACAAATATAGAATAAAATATAGTACAATATAACTTTATCATTAATAGATTATACAAATAATGCAAAAACACATGTTCGTAACAAAAGACGCGAATCAAAAGTCAAATGTTAATCCAAAAGTACTCGACTTGGACAGATTTATGTATTTTGTATGGTCATAAGGGACATATTTCAGTTTCTGATTAATGGCTACATGGTATAGAGATACAATGGCTGTATTTATGTGTTAAAAATTCACTAAAATTGATAGAATATGAAAATACTTACCGAATCTATTATGTACGTAACTTCTGTCTTCCACGTGGACACAATGAGCATCGCCATGTTTTTTTGCAGACATCTGCGCAACCTTTCTACTTTCGTTTTCAATTTATAATGACACCACTGCTACGTCCATCCGTCTGTCCGTCTGTCTGTCTGTAAACTTTTCACATTTGTAAACTTTTCACATTTTCGACTTCTTATATTATTTCTCAAGAACACATATATCCTGATTTTGTTTTTAAATAAAACAACATCTTTATGCCAATTTCAACCAAACTTGCCACAAAGCATCCTTGGGTGAAGGGGATATATTTTAAAAATTCAAGTTTGTTCAAATGAAGGGCCACGCCCTCATTCAAGGGGAGATAATTGGGAATAAATGAAAATTTGGTGGTATGCTTTAAAAATCTTCTTCTTAAGAACCGCTGTGCCAGGAAAGATGAAACTTATGGGGAAACATCCTCAGGTAGTGTAGATTCAAGTTTGTTCAAATCATGACCCCCGGGGGTAGGGCGGGGCCAAAATGGCCGACCAAAGTTTTACATAGAAATATATAGGAATATTCTTTAAAAATCTTCTTCTCAAGAATGACAAAGCCATAATTCATCATATTTATATGGAAACATCCTCAGGTAGTGTAGATTCAAGTTTGTTCAAATCATGACCCCCGGGGTAGGGCAGGGCCAAAATGGCCGACCAAAGTTTTACATAGAAATATATAGGAAAATTCTTTAAAAATCTTCTTCTCAAGAATGACAAAGCCATAATTCATCATATTTATATGGAAGCATCCTCAGGTAGTGTAGTTTCAAGTTTGTTCAAATCATGACCCCCGGGGGTAGGGCGGGGCCAAAATGGCCACCAAAGTTTTACATAGAAATATATAGGCAAATTCTTTAAAAATTTTCTTCTCAAAAATAGCCTAGCCATGATTGATCATATTTACATGGAAGCATCCTCAGGTAGTGTAGATTCAAGTTTGTTCAAATCATGACCCCTGGGGGTAGGGCGGGGCCACAATGGCCGACCAAAGTGTTACATAGAAATATATAGGAAAATTCTTTAAAAATCTTCTTCTCATGACCAAGCCATAATTGATCATATTTATATGGAAGTATTCTCAGGTAGTGTAGATTCAAGTTTGTTCAAATCCTGACCCCCGGGGGTAGGGCGTGGCCAAAATGGCCGACCAAAGATGAAAGTTTTACATAGAAATATATAGGAAAATTCTTTAAAAATCTTTTTCTCAAGAATAGCCAAGCCATGATTGATCATATTTATAGGGAAGCATCCTCAGGTAGTGTAAATTCAAGTTTGTTCATATCATGACCCCCGGGGGTAGGGCGGGGCCACAATGGCCGACCAAAGATGCTCAGGTGAGCGATGTGGCCCATGGGCCTCTTGTTCATTCATCTGAACATCTCCATTTGATTGAATCAGACATGAATCCATATATTGCATCCCAGTTTACGATCAAGGGTGTAAAGACGAAGACAATGTGAAGAAACGTACGCCTTAGTCGGTGGCTTCCAGTTTTTAATTTTTAGGAACACAATGACAAATATCAAAAGTATTAAAAGATCAATTAACATAAACATTGAACAAATATGAATAATTATTTAAAACAATACAATTTATTTTAAGTGATTATAGGAAAGGTATGAGTGTGCAAAGGCCCGTAAAACAAGGGGGGGGGGGGGGTCTTTTTTCTGAGTTTATTTTTTAAACATTATAATCTTATTTTAGATGCCGCCCCTATCCCCATTTTTGTATTGCTGTAAGTTTAAGCGCTTGCAAGTTAAAGTTATTTTTTTTGTCGTAAAGTCTACCAAAATGTAAGACCCCCCCCCCTTTCACACACACAAGCACGAGAAACAGGATTTTTAAAAATGAGTTTGGAAACTCTGAACAATTTAGGCTTCTATTTTGCTTGTCAGATTTTTTTGGAAGCCCCCTCTTCCTCCCGACACTTTAAACAAATAAAACTCTTTCAAGTCCGACAGAGTTTTCAAAAATAAATAACGAAAACTTGCAAGTAGTTATTTATGTATGCATTTCAAATAACTGCATTTGTAAATTTTTATTAAGATGCTGTATATATTTGAAACACGGGTACTCGACGTTACATAAAATTACCGGTATATCATTTAGAAAAAAAACTCCTTACTTATAGTCTATTATTGCAGAAAATTGTCATATACTAGCTGATTGAAATCAGCCCTTTTCAGGTTTCGGTTTGGTAAAGCATAAAGCAACGAACGACGTCATGTGACGTCAGAGTCTTATACGCACCGAATGTCACGTGCGGTTTGACGAGTCCGATCTAAATGAAAACTGGATAAGTATTAACGGTCGCACCGTCAACATATTATTAGATAATATTAAAAATATATAGAGGATATTCAATGTTTTGTTGTTGAATATGGAATTTATTTCACGAGTGGGACAGGATTTTTTTTTTATATTTTCACGACTGCGAAGCACGAGTGAAAATATCAAAAAATCCTGTCTCACGAGTCAACTACAAAACATTGAATTTTCTATTTATTACATTTTCTTTGATTTTCCCTTTGCCTTCGTCTTTCTTGTAATGCAGTTTTAGGCTACAACACGTCATAGTTGAGCGGCTGAGACGTCATAGCTAAGTGATAAGCATTGTAAACATGAATTTCAGCAACATATATTTGGGGAACTTGCGCAGTTTTATTTTATGACAGAATGGTTTATGAACTCGTTTTCTATCTTATAACAGGTTAAGGAGTATTTTTTACAACATTCTTGTTGAAGGGAAGGAAAATCGAGAGTTTTCCCGCACATCTGATATTCTTTCACACTGTGACAGGATATCATTTTGATATCCTTTCACACCGTGACAGGATATCACTTTTATTCAATGGATAAATTACAGTATTTCACTGTTCAAAATGTAATAAATTTATCTCATTGCGGATTCGGTATGTTACAAGTGGGGTACTCAATATACCCATTTCTATTTTTTTTTCTACTATGGCGGACAAACAATCATCATTGCAGCGACATACAGGCCTAATGTTAGGATCTCAGGAACAAAATTTACAACAGCTAGGCAGGGAAGAATTGGAACCTGGGTGTGTGGAGGAAAGATTCCGTGTAGATCGCAAAAAACTCGAGCAGATGCTTCAAGGTAGTTTCTGTTGCTTACAAGTAGCCAAACTTATACTTGCGATAAAGAAACAATATTCATGATCATTGGTTATATCTTTTAATTACTGTCATTATAATTAGCGTATTAATGATTGCACTTTTTCATTTCATAGAATGTAAGTTTAATCCATCATTTATACAGTCATTTTTAAAATGACTCGATAAATGATAAATTAAACTTACATTCTATGAAATTGTAAAATTTATCAGTAACGGTTTCTTCTAGGTAACCAGTGTTTTCCCTTTACCTCTGAATTCAAAGTAAATTATATATTAGGGTCACAGATCAGTTGTAACAGGCCAGGGGCTGAGATTTATGAACATAATCTCTGTGGACCTTATAACAAAGAATGGGGGCGTATAAGGCGAGGACACTCTTCCGCTCTGGGACAAAATGTTTCTCAACTTTCAAAATTCACAGAAAAATTATATTTTTCTAAAAACGTTCTCAGTAATGTCATCTTCAAAATATTTTATCATTTTATTTTACTAAACGACTTATTATTTCAAAGTTGACAGTTAAGCATATTTAGTGGAAAATAGGTTTATTAGAGCTATATAAATTGAATTTTGATCATGAATGGGTCAAGTCTCCATTCTTCATTAACGCTTAAATGATGGAAAGGTAAATGTGAAATCTATTTCATTTGTCCAAGAAATGGAATCTGAACCCATTTTATTCAGTTATTTGAAAATCGAAAATTTCTGGAAAAAAATTACGCTTCAACAAACCCGTTCATTTAAATCACACTGACAGACATCGATAATGCATATACTTCGTAGCGTAGTGGTTAAAGTGGTCGGTCTTAGATGAAACCTTGCGCTATGGAGAGAGTTCGAATCATCCTTGAAGCTTTTTTCTTTTTTGTTTTCACATATTTTAAAAACATGAGTGAAAAATAAACTATTTATAAAGTATTAAAGAAAGGCTTGGAAGGTTTTACAATTTAACATAGTTCGATAGTCATTATAATTACGAGTAAAATGATACAAAGCGTAACTTCTATCTCTCTCGCTGATTAGAGATATTACTAAAAATAGCTCAGTTCACACCTGAGAGCTCGCAATGAAATTGGCTGTATACCGGAAGTGACGTTCGTGACGTTACAAGTGTGACATGCAGAATTTCACGGAGTGATCGATGTCAAAGAAAAAAACAGGGAAATTTTGCGTTGCAGCGGGCTGCACATCAACACACAAGGATAATGTGTCCTTACATGATTTCCCCAAGGAATCGAAAAGACCAGATATCCGTCGGCAGTGGATTACTTTTGTTAAAACAAAACGAAAAGATTTCACCAGTCCGACCCCTCATTCTGTTCTTTGCGAGAAACATTTCGCTGTTCATTGCTACCCCATGGAATATATGATTAAGAGGTCTATCGGTATGGAAGTAAAGAAAAAGTCACTTTTGCCTGATGCTGTACCCACTATTCATCTCATCGGAACAGTGAATCCTCTGTTAGGAAAGAGATCTTCTTCAGACGTAGATGCTCCAACAACATCGCGTCCATCGCAACAGAAGAAAATTCGATCTGCTTTTCTTAAACGGGAATGCTTTAGGGTAAGTTCAAAAAGTTAAATGGTTATTCTTTTATGTAAATATAATTATTTGCAATGCGATTGTTTTCAACATTTGTTTACATGCGTGTATTGTCAGTAGCCCCTCCCCGGCCTTTCTATGAATTTTGAAGTTTATACATGTGCATGTTAAACGTGTAATAAATGCACCAAAAGTTGATTTATATCAACTTACAGTGCCCATGGATCCATCGACTATGATTATCAAATTTGTAAAAGCTGAGTAAGGCAAATTTTAATTAACAAGCTCTATATATTTTTCTTATTTGTTGACAGGCTGTGGAATCTCAGCAATCACAACATCATGAACATGAACATGTGCAGTGTACAGAAAATGAATCTCACTCACAGACAGACTGTATTAAACCAGATGATCAGGAAATTTATCAGGTAATCCAAGATTTTGATGATGATTTCTAGTCATAATTAAAATTGATTTTTGATAATGACTAAAATTCATCATTTTGTAGAATACTGATGAAAAACAGTCATATTTTTAGTTTAGAATTTTTTAGAAAACAGAGTAACCTTTGAAATTAAATAGGACTGTATTTCATAATTTTATCAAATTGTTAGGCCTGGGGGCATGGGCACACAAATTATCTCGTTAGCTACTTTTTATGTTGTCTTAAATTTTCTCATATTGTATGTTTAAAGTTTTTGTATGCATCTGATTTTTCAAATTATAATTCCTCACTTGTCTTTTAATATTTAGACTGCAACAAGAAGTATTGGACTTCAGATAAGCGAGAGCAAGCATGTGTCATCAAAGAGATCAAAGAGATGCCAAACTAATATCAAAAAATCAGACAAAGGTAACAAGGGGGCATGTACAGTATAAGTAGAATTTTTAGCGAGGACTTAATTTTGGCATTATTAGCAAGGATGCCAAGATCACTAAAATTGAATAACGCTAAAAATTATTTGCGTTTTATTCGTAATAGCTTCTTTAATGTGCATTTTAAAATAGCTAAAATAGCATCTCGCTAAAAATAAATTACCAGTTTTTAAGGACAAATCGCTAAATTTGCGTCTCGCTAAAATTTCCACTTATACATTATTAAATGGTCTAATCAGTATTAATTTGTTTATGTGGGCCCCATATTTAAATTTTTAAACCAATGTACTTTTGTAGAGATTTTTTTTCAATGCACTATTGCATACATATATAATGATGACCCCATGTAGTTTGATCTACTTCTTCACTTGGCACATAAAAATTTGTTAGTAATTGATATTGTTGTCGCTGGGTTAAATTCACTAAACTCAGTCAATATATCTAGATCTGGCCTGGGGGCCATAAAACTTTGATGAGCTCATTTTTGATCTTAGTCTCATTTTTTCCAAAGGAATTAATAACGAATAAGTGAGACTGAGATCAAAAGTGAGCTTGTGTAAGTTTTATGGCCCTGGGGCCATAAAACATAAACAAGCTCACTTTTAATCTTGTTCTCACTTTAATCAAAGAAATTAATAGAAAAGTGTAAATGAGATCAAATAAGTGTGCTCATGTAAATTTCATGGCCCCAGAACTGTGTATCAGTACTTGAGGCTGCACCTGTTATAATAAACTTTTAATTTAATAACTTTATTCATGGAAGTGATTCAAATTCAATGGAATTAAGGACAGTGGGCTTTGTATACTTTGATTGATAGAACATAAATATTGTATGATCTTAATAACAGTGCATGATTTAAAAAAACTATTATCTTACTAAGTTTTGTTTTTATAATGTCCCTGTAGTTACTCAAGTAAATATGGACAAAAACCTGAAGTTAACCTCAACTGGAATCCAGTGCAACAGAGATCTAGAGGATGGTATTGGAAAACAGCATCCATGTCAAAAAAAGATGAGGCATTTACTGAGAGAGCAGACCCCACTGAAGTTTTCAGTGCATGATGACTCTATTGATGAATATTCATCAGAAGTAGACGAAAAAGACCCTGACTTTGAACCAAATTTTTCAGATGACTGTCAGTCTAACTCATCAATAAATGAAAAGTAAGCTGTACAATATATTTTGGAAAATTACCGTTTCATTATACATGTACATGTATTTTTATCACTTGCATATACATGTAAATACATATCTATGAGAATAATATCAAAGTAAGTACTTTTAAAATATTTAATTTTTTTTATGTAAAGTACACAGGACATTATAATGATTATGCATATAATATCATTGACGTCAACCTAAAATTAAAAAAAACAAAAACCAAAAAAAACCATGTCAACCTGAAATTAAAAAAAAAATCAAAACAAAAAAACCTATTAAATTAATCACATATGTATATTTAATACTACATTAGTGTATTACATGCATGTAATTTTAACTAAATGAATACAATTATCCGGCTTTAATCGATATGAATTAATTTTAATCATGCTAAAATATCTAATGACTCTATTGAGTCAAGAAAAATTTTTATTAAAAAATCACTTAATTTGTCAGTCACTAAAATACATGTAACCCATTATAGGATAATTGCGATATGTTCTTCATTTGTTCTACATGAAATTTTTTAATCTATAAATGGATTTTACAGTTATCAACCATGGAAAGATAGGAAGTTCATTGTGTTTGAATCAAGGCTATTGGAACTGTTTCAATTTTGTCCATCTTGTTCTGCATCTGCTTTATTTGACGTGAAGAGAACTGTTGGATCAATGGTTAAAATAGAGCAGACTTGTGGTGGATGTGGCTTCAACAGAATATGGGAGAGTCAGCCCATGATAGGATCTGTACTGGCAGGAAATCTGATTTTCTCTGCAGCTCTTCTCTTTACTGGTAATGACTAATTAGTAATGTTTTAAAATACAAAGTTATGAATTTGGTATACACTGTAGCATATGTTAAAATTTTTATATGTATGATTTAATAAACATTCACCATTTTTATAGGATTACTTCCCTCTAAAACCATCCGGTTCATGGAACAGATGAATGTCTCATGTATCTCCTCCAATACTTTTTTCCAACACCAAAAGTATTATTTACATCCATCTATTTGTTCGGTGTGGAGGACCTTCCAAGAAAATTACTTCACACAAATGGCTGCCAGTGGGAAGGCTTTAACCCTAGGAGGTGATGGAAGAGCAGACACCCCGGGTCATTCTGCCAAGTATGGGAGCTATGGTTTGCTGGATCTAGACCTTATGATTGTAATACATATAGAACTAGTGCAGGTGAGTTTTAAAGAGCGTTCTGATGGAAATTTAAATTAGTTTCATGGAAAAAAAATTGAAAGAAAATATCACTCTATTTATTTATTGTACACAATATATTTTAGAGTAATGAAGTAAAAAGCAGCTACCATATGGAAAAAGAAGGTTTTGTCCGAAGCATCAACCTTGTACAAAGTAAAGGACTAAAAATCGGGGAGATTGTGACAGACCGCCATGTTCAAATTGTCAAGTATGCCCGAGAGGAATTGCCGAACACCAAACATTATTTTGATGTGTGGCATGTAGCTAAAGGTTAGGTTAAAGCTTTTGTTATTTTAGCATAGACTTAATATATATTTATTCTAAATTTTCACATTTTTTTTTCACTGGATCCATTGAGTTTGAAATACCATGGTTTGATTGTATTTTATTTTAGGACTGAAGAAAAAACTAGTGGCTTTATCCAAGGAAAAGAACTGTGAAGCATTGCAGCCATGGATCCGTAGCATGTGCAATCACCTTTACTGGGTACCTGCCTCAACACCAAGTGGTAATGGTCAGTTAATGCTGGAAAAATGGGAGTCGATTGTCAACCATGTCCAAAACATACACGAACACGATGGGCAGTTATACACTGAGTGCTCACATGGACCACTGGAGGGAAGAGAACGACAAAAGAAATGGCTCATTCCTGGTAATAAAGCATTATAAATTTTTATTGTGACTTTCATTGAATTTAATATGCAGTCAATATAATGAATAGAATTATTTCCATACATATATAGGAAGCAAAGCTGCAGAAAAATTTTCTGATATTGCCACTTCAAAGCAAATGAAGAAAGATGTTCAGAAATTATCTCCAGGTGCACAGACTGCATCGTTGGAAGGTTATCACGCTGTTGTTAACCATTTTGCACCCAAAATGATTGGGTTTTCATATCATGGAATGAAGTCAAGGTAAAAAAACAAAACAACAACAATTTGCTTTCTTTTTGTGAAAACTGATGTGTAGTGAAACATGAGGTACAGTATTTAATTACGTGATACAATAAATCTTCCACTTTCTAGAATCATATTAGCAGCTCTTCATTTTAATGAAAATGCCATGAGAGAACAAGCCTCCACGAAAGAGGGAAGGAAAAGATATGATGTCATATTCCCCAAGTTCAAAAAAGGAGAATATTCTGTTAGAGAAGTCAAAGTCAACTGCACATATGGTATATACACAAGCTTTTTTGCTTTAATTTATCATTAAGATGTGTAAAGAATGATGTTTGACTGTATTGCACAAAATCATTTATTTGCAGGTTACATTGACAAATTAATGAAAGTGGTCATCACTTCAGCAGAGGATCAGACCATGAACTCCAGTGGTATCACGCTGAACGATGTTCCTCCTCCACTTTGCAGTGCTTATGAAAGACCAAATAAAGAGACTGCTATTCAAGAAAAACTTTCAAGATTTTCTAGTCATGATGCTTTAATTGACCAAGATAATGCATGTTTAGAGAAGTAATCCATTCATTGATTGATTGATTGATTATATGTTGTTTAACATCCCTTTCGAGAATTTTTCACTCATATGGAGACGCCACCACTTGCCGGTGGAGAACTACAAATTTCGTCCTATGCTCGGCACTCAGGGCCTTTGAGCAGCGAGGGATCTTTTTCGTGCCAGCACCTATTGCGACACGGGTCCTCGGTTTATACGGTCTCATCCGAAGAAGAACCGGTCTCCACGTCCCGCAGTGGGATTCGAACCCGCGACCTAAGGATTGACTCCTTACTTCACGACTCTAGAGCAGACGCTCTAACCACTGCGCCATGCGGGCGACTAATCGATTGAAGAGGCTTGACTGTACATGTATTCAGTTTATTTAACTTGTAATTATCAGAGAATGTTTATTGTTGTTTAAATCCAGTGTAATTTTCAGAATTAGTTGGAAAAGTGTTTCGGATACAATTCACAGCACATGATGGTAAAACAACTCGGATCTTTTTTCCAAGATACCCCCACGCCCACCTTGCTAATTGTCTATAGGCTGTATATCTGTATTTTCTGAAAAAGAGAGAGAAGTATTTTAAAGTCACATCTACATTTGAACTCTTTTATTTCAAATACATGTACCAATATCTTGAACGCAAGATACCTGGGGGATATGTTAAAGTGAGTTGACTTGCATGTATGTATATGTTTTATTGTTTCAAATGCTCTGAGCCTCATAAAGCCAATATTTTGAAATAGTCCTCTAGAGTACCACGTAGTTTAATTTTTGCACATGTAAATATGATACTGCAATTTTTTAAGAATTGAGATGTGTTCAGTGTTCTTTGGTTTATGACCCAGAAAATACAATGTACAATATGTGTTGATTGAGTTTTGAAACTATACATGTAATTAAAAATTCATGAATGATATTTTTTTTATTTGGTTGTTGCAAGACTCCTAGATAATTTAAGGTTTATCCTTACAAGATTTTTAAGGTTTGATAATTTGATTTATAATAAGAGAAATGCAAAGTTTAACTTGGACTAAATTTGAAGACATTTAACTCAAATCAAAATGACATGATTTATGGTAAACTTGATAAACTGATTATAATTATATGGTATTGTATTTATGAAATATAAAGATTGGACTGATAATTCTGAAAGATACATGTAATTTGTAGTAAGGTGCGTGCAAGAAATATTGCATATTACTAATTACTCTGAAGAATCTTCAATATTTTCCCCATACTGCTGTTTATATTGGTAATACGCTATTTGGAGGACATATTTGTTTAAACAGGCTGGTGCAAATCCAGGGTGGCTAGTTATACAGGTAATGCCTTGGTCTTCCTCAAAAATGGACTTAATATTTTCCACCTCATGGCAGCAGACAGATTCCTGGGCAGTGGGCATTACAGAACAATTTCCACACTTGCACCTACAAAATATTTACAAATGCTGTTATGCAATTCAATAAAATTGCTGTCATTTAAAATTGAATTGTCAGACTAATTTTCAAAAAGCATGCATTCGAGTTCACTGGAAGGGGGGGGGGGTCAAATCATTGCAATAAATTTGAAAAAAAAAATAACGACAATGAAAATTATTAATGAAAGTGTAGGAAAAAGAGTGGGTTCCCACAACAACAGAAAAAAAAAATGAGCGCTAAAATTAAAATCTGTAGGGACTAACTTTACATGTATTCATCTGTTCATGCCCTCGATCAGCTGATTTTAGTAATTAGTGTGAAAGTTTTAGGGTGGGGGATAAATGGGTGTCGAATTATGTTTTTATTTAATATATTTTTCTAAAATAATGATTAAAATGCTTCTTGTGAATATTTTCTATCGTTTTACTCACATACCAATCAATAGTATGCAAACGGTTTGCTTCCTCGAGTCCCGCATCGTTAGTGGTAGATTCTTCTTCGTCTGAGGGTTCACTAACGTAGGGCTCAAAACGAAAGGGTTCTACTCCCACATTTTCTGTATTATTGCACAGCAATGAATCCTCATCAAAACTTGATGATCCACAAGAAAGTTCTAACAATTCTTCCTCTAAGGAACAATCAGAATTAGCCGAAACAACGCTTTCTGACATTATCCGCCTATCACTTGATGGAAGCGAGACACACTTGTGACGTCACTGAACTTGATTGCATTTAAACCGGAAGTGACATTATCAAGGATTATCGATCGTTTTCACAGGTGCAAATGCAGAGGTTCAACATTGATTATCTTTGAAACGGCGGTACCGATTTTAGTAGGATTTTCGCCAAAATGTTTTATTAAGCAGGTCTAGTGAATTACGTTTATGAGTAAAAGTACCGTGGCCTATCTTTAAAACAATGAAATACAGAATTAAATGTGTAAAAGATGATATAAACAATTTAATTTTGAATTTAAGGTAGTTCTATACTCGGCACTAAATGGGCTCAATCTTTAAAAATCTGCTTTTATAAGATAGACATACATCCCAGCAATGGATAGAAACAAGAAAAATTATATGTCAACATGTTCACTTTTCCGCTATAGCCTATCGGAGTATATACCCCGAAATGTAAAATACTGAAATTTACCTATCCTAGATTTTGTTGTATATAAATTAATTTAAGTCTAAATATTCAACTTTAATACCCAAAATAGAGTAGAAACATGTTAGTAAACAATACAATACCATTGTTTTGCATGAATTATTATAAATAGATGCACTTTATTAGGCTATTGTATCAAAATTTAATGTGAGAAAATATGCTTTACAGGACAATATCGGTCATTAAAAAAAAATTATGGACTCAAACTTCGTAAATTTGCATTATTTTTGCTAAATTATATTTAAGAAAAATAATAAGCTTAAAAAAATCATATGTTGACGCATTACTTTTCGTGGTATGAGCTCTACACTAAAGGGACCCCACTATTTTCTTTCTTCCAGAAGTAATATATTGCCACATATTTCTGTAATACTGTTAATGTTTGAGTGTATACTTGTATTAACAAGGTTGTACATAATTTAAAACAATAATTATACACACCCAAAACCTATTGTTCCTAAAATTTATCTTATTTTACTCAAAAAAAAAAAAAAAAAAAAAAAATAAATAAATAAAACACACTTGTCTTTAAATTGGAGACGATGAAAATGAAAGTAATTCATTGATTCTCAGAAACTGGATGATTTTGCTACAGAAATTAATGAAGTGTGCTGCAAGTGAATCAACTTTTGTCAAATACTTATTCAAAAGATAATTTTGCATTGGGATTGGGGGAGGGGGGTATGCGTTTTATGCAATAATTATTATTCAAAGTAAATTTTGTAATGTTTGATTAGTAAAATCCATAAATTTCGAAGTCAAATCGTAGTCATTACTTTTCTTCCGAATTATCACTATTAGCTTCAACTTGGCCGCCGACAATAATCGCCTCTATAGTTTGATACATGTTCTGATGTAGCATGTATATGGTCCCTGTTTTCGGCGCGGCATATAAATCATGCATCATTCACAGAAATATCGTTTTATTACCTAATTATTTCTGTCAACCGAAAGTTGTTCCCATTCTCCCATTTTTAATTAATTTATCCTTAAACTGTAGAATATGTGTTTGTTGACGCGACCGACTTCGAGCAAAATCGTTACCGGATATTTAAAACGCAAAGTAAAAGTCAAACCAATACAGTTAAAAAATCTCATCTCGGAAAAAGGAAGCGCGGTTCCGGTTTTACTATTCGTAAATGACGTAGTGCGAGTATAGACCTACTTTAACTTTTAGAATTGAGAAATGTCTTTTTTCAGAGCGGGGGATTGTCCTCGCCTTGTACGCCTTCATTCTTTTTATTTTAAAGAAGCATTTTTGTCAATTGAAGCGGTCAATTTGGCCGGTTGACAGTTCTTAGGGAAAACACCGGTTAATACCGCTGATACTGAAATGAATGTCAGACACCTCGGCCCAACGACACATCGGCCCATTGACATCTCGGCCCAATGACAACTTGGCTCAGACAGGTCGGGTCAAGATTAAAGACAGGTTGGCCCATACATAAGACACCTCGGTCCAAGCAATTTAAATTCATTGCGAAATGTAGTATTTTTCCGATTTCAGAATTTGCATCTTAAAATAAAATTTTTATTGAAACAAGAGGCCCATGGGCCACATCGTTCACCTGAGCACTGTGGCTGGAAGTAGAAATTGATTTATTATTGATTATTATGCTTCCTGTCACTTTGTCTCTATATAATCCATACCCTATTATTCTCGCATAGTGTTCAAAGGATTTATATAGCATCAGCATTCTATGCCGAAATAGTGCATAGCTTCCATTTCTGAAGAAAATCTGACAACGCCCATACTGGTGAGCGAACTCACGACCCCGAGATTGTCAGTCCGATACGCTACCGATTACGCCACAGACGCCGTTATCTATAGTATTGTACTATAATATATATAGACTTAGTTTCAAATATTTTACACTTAAGATTAAAAATAAACAAAGTAATTCTTATAAAATAGTTTCTTGCAACCCCCCTTCCTTCACTCTAATAACATTCTCTAAAACTATTTGTAGATTATATCAAAGCATGGAGCGTTCAAAATTAAAGAAAAAGATTATGACGTACCTGTTGCATAAGGTGACGTCATAATAGAGTAGACGAATGTTACAGGTGATGAAACATCGGGAATGAAGAAAATATTGCCATTTTTAGGTCACCTGAGTAACTCAGGTGACCTATTGCTATCCGTTTTCGTCCGTCGTGCGTCGTGTGTCATATGTTAACATTTGAACATTTTCAGCTTCTTCTCTGAAACCACTGAACCAATTTCAACCAAATTTGGTATACAGCATCTATGGGGAAGGGGAACAAAAATTGTGAATTTCATGGTCCCCGCCCCCCTGGGGCCTGAGGGGTGGGGCCAAAACCACTAAAATTAGTGCAATCTTTAAAAATCTTCTTCTTTACTCCTGGACATCACGCAGGTAAACTGTTGACATGAATGTAATGAGCATTGAGTCCTCTACCAAAATTGTGAAATTCATGGCCCCAGGGTCAGGGGTTCTAGTGCTAGGGCGGGGCTATATAGATTATATAGTGAAAATGCATTATTTCTTTTAAAATCTTCTTCTCTGCTCCCGGGTATTGAATAAACTAACTAAGTACATAGTTATGATGAGCAAGAGTGCCTTTTCCAAAATTGTGAATTTTATGGCCCCAGGGTCAGATGTTCTGGTGTTAGGGCGGGGCTCTATTGATTATATAGTGAAAATGAATTTATTCCTTGAAATTCTTCTTCTCTGCTTCTGAGTATTAGATAAACTAACTAAGCACATAGTTATGATGAGCAAGAGTGCCTCTTCCAGATTTGTGAATTTTATGGCCCCAGGGTTAGGGGTTCTGGTGTTAGGGTGGGGCTCTGTTGATCATATACTGAAAATGCATTTATTCTTTGAAAATCTTCTTCTCTGCTTCTGGGTATTAAATAAACTAACTGAGCACATAGTTATGATGAGCAAGAGTGCCTCCTATAAAATTGTGAATTTTATGCCCCCTTGGTCAGAGGAGGGGGGGGGGCTACATAGTCTGAAAATAAATTAATGCTTTTAAATCTGCTCTTTGGTATTAATCAACCATTTTGTTTTAAAATTTGCAAAATTTTGAAATGTGTGGCCCCTGGGTCAGTGGTTCCTTTGGGGTGAGGTGCACAACTGGGTATAAAGTGGAAGTGCATTTTCTCTTTGTTACTCTGATCTACCTCTTGGTATTAAGTAAATAGAGTAAGCATGCTAAGTTAATAATTATGATAAGGAATGGTGCCTCTTTCAGAATTGTGAATTGTGAATTTCAGGGCCTCTGGTTTAAACCAAATTCAAGTGTTTGAAAGCTTTTACACAATACTCAGGTGACCTATAAGGCCCGTGGGCCTCTTGTTATACAGTAACAACAGTCAGCATAATAATAACAATAGTGTTGTGTTTTGCGTGCACTATGCCTAAATAGTAGTCGGCTTGTGCACCATGTGTCAAACCCTGACTACTATTTAGGCATAGAGCACGCAAAACACAACACTATTATATAAATAGTTTATATCCAAAAGTAGTCCCATGACCAATCATGGCTTTGCTATTCTTGATAAGATGATTTTTAAAGAATTTTCCTATATATATGTCTATGTAAAACTTTGATTGGCCATTGTGGCCCCGTCCTACCCCAGGGGGTCATGATTTGAACAAACTTGAATCTACACTACCTGAGGATGCTTCATTATATATATGATCAATTAGGCCATTCCAAGTTTTTTCTTTGTTAAGCGTCCACCCATCTTTCAAAAACCTAGCTACTATTCGCAAAAAACACACAAGTCAAAAAAAAAAACAAAACATATTTTATAGTAGTAAGAATGATGTAATTCAAAAGATATGATTTCATCTATCTATTTTTCATAAAAAAGTTATTTTCTTCAGCAAAATCAAGGTATTAAATATTGAAACTATTCCAATAATGATATATCATACAAATATTTAGAGATATTGCTGGAAATCATTAATTTTGACCTGAATAATTAATTTTTGGACTCCTTGCAGATTCTGTTTGTTTTTTCTGACATGGGGTGTCAAAAACCAAGGCGGACGCTAAACATAGAAAAAACTTGGAATGGCCTCATGGCTTTGTTATTCTTGAGAAGAAGATTTCTAAAGAATTTTCCTATATATTTCTATGTAAAACTTTGGTTGGCCAGTTTGGTTACAATTGGCTCAGCAGTTCTTTAGAAGAAGTCGAAAATGTGAAAAGTTTACGACGGCGACGACAACAACGACAGACAATGGAGAAATTGTGATCAGAAAATGTCACTTGAGCCTTTGGCTCAGGTGAGCTAAAAAGTAATTAAATATATTATCATTTTTAGTCACCAGAGTAAAATCAGGTGATCTATAGCCGTCTGTTGTCGTGCGGTGTGCATTAACATTTGAACACTCCTCATGCCTCTGTGCTATAACAAATAGCGACATGTAGTACTACAATAAATACTAATAAAACAAATAGGGTGGGACACTTTGAGAGGGGTGAGAGAGGTCCTAGGGAGTTTTGGTATACTGTAAATCACTTTTTTATTCGCGAGAACTTTATTTTCGCGTAATTACGGGAGACAGTGAGCACGCGAAAATTTCATTCTCGCGTATAATAGTATTCCTTAAGATTAAACAGAGAAATATTGACAATTCGTGAAAATTATGTCTCGCTTATCAATAGTCAATGACTATCTCGCGAAAATAAGGTGTTCGCGAAAATTTAGTGATCTACAGTAAAATTACATTGCAAAAGCTCACAATCCTCTTGAAATATCCGGAAAGGATAGTGTTACACACAGACATAATGTATAAATTTACGACCTTGAACTTTGACCTTTTGACCTAAAAATAAATAGGGGTCTTCCTTTGGCCGCAGGGAGTTGTTATGTAAAATTTCATTGCAAAAGCCCAAAGGGTTCTCGAGATATCGCACGGATTCGAAAGTGTTATAACAGACAGAATTTGCAAATTTTTTACCTTGACCTTTGACCTTTTGACCTCAAAATCAATAGGGTTCTTCTTTAGTCCATAGGGAGTTGATATCAGGGTTCAACACTAACATTTTTAGGCTTTGGTCCGGCTGGACTAGTGTTTCTTTACTTTTACTAGTCCGCGGGAAATTTTATGAGTCCGTCAATAATATAAATAAATAAGTAGAATTAACATTGCAATGTACTTTTTATACTTTTCTGAAATAAACAAAACATTTACATGAAATGTTTTGTACCAAGATTCGATGAAAATCTTACCATCAGGATTCGAACTACGATTGTATGATATTCCCGATCGCATTCGTTTTTTTCTATACATGATTTTATTATATACCTAATGTGTATCACTCAATTTTACTGTTGATTTTACGCTGTCACGTGACGTCGTGATCCAACTTTCTGGATCACCACACTGTGGTTTTCTTAATCCATATCACCACTTTCTGAAACTGACGACGTAGTACGCAGAAACATGACGTTATTTTTATTGCGTCTCAAAAAGTCCATTGTTTTTATGCTTTGTTTTATGGATAAAAATAATACAATTGATCTCTGAAGTTTTATTTCGCTATATTTTGTTAGTTATAAGGGGGTATATAATAAATTTATCATTATAACAGTAATTTGATCCGAAGAGCCGTATCACGTCTCGTTGACAGGCGCCTCATTAGATCTGATGATCCGACGATCATGATCTTGAAAGATTTCACAGAAATGTTGTTTGTTTTCCAATCATGGCAACAAAATCTTTGTTAAAAAACTTAAAATAGACAATTCTGGCACATTAAACCATAGTAAATGAGTAATGTAATTCATTCCTGGTAAAAGTATAAAAAATTTCAATTCAAATGCAACTCTTTGCAGATTGTTTAACCTTACTTGGTCAAAAGGAGAGGGGGATCCTTCCTCAGCATGTTTCAAATTGTGTTTTAATGCCAGAAATTGAACAGTTTTTAATTCCAGTCTAGGAGAAAAGTTTATTCAGCACCAGGGTAACAGTTTTCAGTGCTTTCAAGCAGTTCGAGCAGAGATGGTCAATTCAAAAATCCTTATTGTCTCTCCATGTGGAATTTCCAGAATTTCATCATTTGGATCCTTTGATTGAATATCATTCATATTTCCATTTCTTTTTTTCTTTCTTCTTCAAGAGCTCAGATTTTTGTGCAGCCAGAGTTTCTTGTCTTCTGCTCATCAACACTTGTGAACTGCTTCTCTTTTTCCTTCAAAAAGAAAGATTTTCTGAAAGTACCCATGATTGTAAAACATAAGACTTTTTTGTATTTTCTTGCATTTTAGTTTCATTTAATTTTGTATCAGAGACACTTCCAAATTAAAACATTCTGAGTGGAATTTAAGCCTATTTTCTTGGACTGCCATTTTGTAGATCAATCAGGCCTATGAATGTTTTGAGTCTCAGTCTATAATTAATGTATGTTATATGGTTGGATCCAAACTCAAAGCAAAGTTAGACAAAAATTGCATTAAAAAAAGAGACATATTAATTCATCATAATGTGCTTTAATTAGTTGTTATTTTACAAATAGACAGTAACATTTACAGACAGATTTCTGACTCAGTGATTGCCTCCATTTTTTGTCACTCACCAGTTATGAAGTAGATCGATCCTATATATATAGTCTTCATTCTTCATATTCTGTTATTTTCTTAAAAAGTTGACAAAGATCAGTGACTGTACTGTTTATTGGACACACCTCGTGAGAGGGTGAAAAACTACAAATTACAAAAGCATAATAAGAATTTGACAAAACATCAAAATCATAAGCAATCATACAAAATTAAATGCGTAACTTTAACATGTGAGCTGAACAGGCCTATGCCTATCGCATGCTGGAAATGCACGGTTTTACAAAACATTGTAGTTGCATAATTTAAACATGATAAAATATATTGCATAATACTGTTAGATACAGATGATCAAGTTAGATATAAATTCAAGTAAAACAATATAAAACTTACTCCTTAGGGAGGCCAACATCACCAAACTTAACAGCCAAAACGCAAGGCAAACCGCATGGCTACCATAATTCGTATAAACAGAATATTGAACCCGATCGAAATAAAATTATGCAATATGAAAACGGCACAGTGACTATGCAAATAATAGGTCACAAATACTGATTCTTCCACTCTTCAAATTCCCACTTCCAACGTCTCGCGCGTTTTCAAGTTTGCACCTATTCAAAAATGTACGGTAGAGCTAAGAAATACGTTAGTTTCGAATTTCCAAGATTTCTGTTTAAAAAAAATTACAAACACTATCTGAATAATTTTTCACTGAAAATACAATTTTTTATATCAAAATAAGTTTTATCAATGAAGAATTCGAATTTTTTACGTCATAAATTATTCATGTATTGACTTAGTTTCGTATAGCAAGTATGGCGGCCCCCTATGACATGATAATAACAATCTCTCACCCTCAGACAGAATATTCTGAGCTGTGAAGACACATAGGAGAATTAAAACTACAAAATACGAATGTGGATTATGTCATAGATAATTTACAACCATGCAGTCTGTGCTCTATCATTTACGCACGAAGCAAGGGAAACTTTTGACATTTTAACTGCACCAAAATTGAAATGTATATACAGGTTGGGCACAGTTCCTTTTTCGGGGAAGTATTACTGTAAAAGGGAACTATTACTCTTTCCAGTAATAAAAAACATTACTGAATTCGGTAATTTTCACTCATTTAGCTTCTATTCTCGTGTTTGTTTTGAATAACAGATAAAGTGCAAGAATATTTTCACATCCTCTAAAAATTTGTTGTCTATTAAGTATATGTGTGCTCAAAACTGCAATATTTATTGCTGCAAAAAGCTGAAAAAGAGTGATAAAATATTTCTTTGACATAGATTTCTTACGGTAGCTTACCTGTGTTAAAATTGTGATAATGGATACGTTCAGCACTTGCTAACTCGTTCACGAGATTATTCGTTCTAATTTAATTTTATACTATTTCTTTAAATGAAATCGTAATGATAAATTTAAATGTCATTGCTTCTTTTACAGATGAAAATAATTATTTGAAATATTAAATTTCAAACGACATTCTTTTAAAATGATCCTGGAATGAAAGCCCTTATTAGATTCCATACTTTTGGTACCATTTATCAACAAGGAAAATTATTTAATCTCATCTTAATCTTGTCTGCAGCAATGGAGGTCCGAATTTTACAGTCAGCGAGGTTTGTTTGATAAAGATAAAAGAAATCACACTGTATTTTTTATGCACTTTTTATTTAATAGATGGATTAGAGGCATTATTTGAAAAATGTGACAAAAATTCCCCAACTTAGTAATGTTTTTATTACTGAAAAGAGTAATAGTTCCCTTTTACAGTAATACTTCCCCGAAAAAGGAACTGTGCCCAACCTGATATAGCGTTTCGATCCAGGAATAATATGGTACAGTACAGACAAGTGATATAATTTTTTAGTTGTTAATAAATATATAAAACATTTTTTTACGAAGCTCACAAAGTTCTTTTTCCAGAATGTTTCATTTTTCAACAACTTGTTTAAAGTTTGATGTTAGAGAAAATTCGGTCGAATAAGGTTGTGTGATGAAAAACGACATTAATTAAAGCACATTATGATGAATATAACTGTTTAATGTAAATTATGAAGAAACACAAGTAATGAATTTGAAAAAAAAATGTTGTCAATGGTGATGCAGTGTTTGTTTAATTAAAATCAAATTAAAACAGGAAATGTTTAGAGATTTCATGATTTATTTTTTCAGATGGTGAAAGAATGTTATTAAATATAAATTATACCAGGGGCTTGTTCAACAATTGCATCTGCATGCAAAAGTTGTATTATGAGAGTATTGAGTGTTTTCTGTCAATCATTTTTGTCAATTATTTTAGTCTTCATAAAAATTCATGAACATTCATAATACCTTGAACACTACATTTTTTCTGTCAATAAAATGAAAATTACCAATATTCATATATATTCATCATTTGTTCATGAACTACATTTTATGAATATATTCATGAATAAAGTTCATGAACCATCTTTATGAACCAGTCATGAAACAGTCATGAACACATCATGAATGTTCATGAACGATTCATAAAAGTTCCTGAAATTATGAATTTCACCTCGCAGGGGTGGATATGCAAAATTTCATTGCGAAAGCTCAAAGGGTTCTTGAGATATCATGTGGAATGAAAGCGTTATAGACAGACAGAATGACGGACGGACAGACAGACCCAAATTAATATCCCCCACTTTTCAAGCGGGGAACAAAAATTCTTAAACAGAACTGAGAATGGCGAATTTGAAATGGGGCAAAACTAATAGCAAGTGTAAAAGGGGAAAATAACATTGGGCAAAAATAACCCTGTATACAATGAGTATTTCACCTTTTTAGCTCACCTGAGCCAAAGACTCAAGTGAGCTTTCCTGATCAAAAGAGGATATATGATCACAATTTGTCCATCGTCTGTCGTCGTTGTTGTCGTAAACTTTTCACATTTTCATCTCATCTTCTCCTCATGAACCACTGGGCCGATTTTAACCAAACTTGCCACAAAGTATCCTTAGGTGAAGGGAATTCAAGTTTGTTCAAATGAAGGGCCACGCCCTTATTCAAGGGGAGATAATTCAGAAATAGTAAAAATTTGATGCTATGTTTTAAAAATCTTCTTCTCAAGAACCACTGTGCCAGGAAAGATGACACTTATAGGTAAGCATCCTCAGGTAGTGTACATTCAAGTTTGTTCAAATCATGACCCCCAGGGGTAGGGCAGGGCCACTCTAGCCGATCAAATTTTAACATAGAAATTAGGGATGTCAACGAATATTCGAATATTCGAATATTCATTCGATGAGTTGATATTCGAATATGAATTTATGATTCGAATATTCGTTTTTAAGTATACAAGCATTAAAAAGAGAAAAAAAAAAGCCGGGCAAGTTTTATTAGAAATTGAATCAAGTTTGTACAAAATAAAAAAAACACTCCTCTTGGGTTACCTGAAAGGTGTGAAGAGTGCATCCATTTTAGTAGTTTATTTATTTGTTCACTTAATTAGTGGTATAATAGTGTCCAGTACTTACAATCAGCTTGTATTGTTGTAAGGACAAAGTTTTACAGTAAACACACGGACCCTTTGTTTATGTAAATATCATTAAAATCATTATCAGGAAATTAAGATTAGCAAAAAGTAATTGATGTAAATGTTTCACCGTTAGATAATTGTTCTGCTTGGTATGGGTTTGTAGGAGTTATCGATGTAGACTTTAGTAAGACGATCAATTAATCTGGAACATACTAAAGAATCTTGAATTTTCAAAAAACAATCATTACATTTTGGATATATATTATTCAATATAATTAAAAAAATATATAATTGCAGTGCATTTACCGCACTCTACTTGAGTTTTTATTTCAAAATAATGCCATAAAACCTATACTACTTGACAGGAGAGTGAAGATTTATATATTTAATAATGCAAGATGTATCTATTTTATCGAATATTCGAATATATTCGAATACTTCTATCGAATATTCGAATATCAATTATTGACAATTTTGACATCCCTAATAGAAATGTATAGGAAAATTGTTTAAAAATCTTCTTCTCAAGAACCACTGTGCCAGGAAAGATGACACTTATAGGGAAGCATCCTCAGGTAGTATACATTCAAATTTGTTCAAATCATGACCCCCGGTGGTAGGGCGGGGCCATACTGGCCGATCAATTTTTTACATAGAAATATTTAGGAAAATTCTTTAAAAATCTTCTTCTCAAGAACCACTGTGCCAGGAAAAATGAAACTTATAGGGAAACATCTTTAGGTAGTGTAGGTTCAAGCTTGTTCAATTAGGTAGTGTAGATTCAAGCTTGTTCAAATCATGACCCCTGGGGGTAGGGCAGGGCCACAATGGCCGATTAAAGTTTCTTACATAGAAATATATAGGAAAATTCTTTAAATATTTTCTTCTCTGGAATAGCATAGGTATGATTGATCATATTTTTATGGAAGCATCCTCAGGTACTAAAGATTCAAGTTTGTTCATATCATGACCCTTAGGGGTAGGGCAGGGCCACAATGGCCGATCAAAGTTTCACACAGAAATATATAGGAAAATTCTTTAAAAATCTTCTTCTTTGGAATAGCAAAGGCATGAGTGATCACATTTTTATGGAAGCATCCTCAGAGAGTGGACTTTCAAGTTTTTTCAAATCATGACCCCCAGGGGTAGGGCGGGGCCACAACATAGAATCCAAGTTTTACATAGAAACAAGTAGAAAAAAATCTTTAAAAATCTTTTTTTCAGGAATAGCAAAGCCATGATTAGTCATATTCATAGTGTAGATTCTATTTTGTTCAAGTCATGACCCCTGGGGGTAGGGTGGGGCCACAATGTACAGTGATTGGGAAGGGCTTGCGCCACGCGCCATAGTCGCATTGAAGTGAAAAATGGCGCATTAAATCAATCAATCATGGCGCCAAGGTGCGCATTCAATTTTTAGCGATGTTATTTGGAAATATTTTGCGTCCGACTTTCTTCCTTGTTTTACTTTCGTTTTAAATGCAGTCAATTTAAAACAACAAATCTCATTGGTTGAAACCTGTCAAAACGTACTTCCGGTTAAACGAAGCACTTGCATGAGGTACAATAACTTCATTCATTTGTATGGTAGGGCTGTTCCCTTTCCACAACTGTTGTAATTTAAACACAAAATTCGGGTCAGTTATATTCTAAGCAAGTGCTTTTAAATTTGCTGCATTTCATGCGTTGAAAGTCCGATTCAGTTAATTAAAAAGGTGTTTTCTCTCGTATTTGATATTTGTTTGTCACTTTTTTTATTTCTTAAAACGGCCCTTCAGATTATATTGATGGCCCATTTATTTTAGAAATGGTCCATCAAAAATGTTGACAGTTGCGCCATAGTCCCATTGACCATTTTGGCCTTCCCAATCACTGAATGTAAGTTCAAATGTTAAGGGCAATAAAGCCACAGGTAGTCAAAGACATATGCAAGCATCCTTAGGTAGTGAAGATTCAAGCTTGTTCAAGTCATACCCTCTCCCTTTTAAGGATTGGTTGGAACCACTTTTGAGTTTTAACTTTACAAAAATAAACTGATTTAGGCTTTTTTCCTAGCTACATTGCTCAGGTGAGCAATGTGACCCATGGGCCTTTTGTTTATAAACGGCTTCGTGGTTTATAAAGCATGATACATGCACCTCAATTTTTACGCTGGTAAAGGGAAAAAAATAATAGAACTAAATTGTTTTGATATTTGATCTCACAATTTCAAATGACATTAATTTTACTTCCTTTTAAGAAAAACACTTAAAACATGAACATGAAAATTTCAGCTATGATAGAGCAACATATGTAGATTTGCATAACGTAGTTAACTTCCACCGAAAGTACTGCATGTTAACTCTCGGTATGGCCTGAGAAAAGTCATATTGAGAGTTTCAAAATTTTTAACATTTTCTCTACGATATCTTTTTACTTGTAAATATTTTGTTAATACATATAGAACAAAATTTTTGCAGAAATACACGATCTTTCAAATGATATCTCGAAAAAAGGGCTGGCCCCTAAAATAAGGGATCTAGAAGGGCCAATTTTTTTTCCCCCGATATCTCAGAAAGTATTGAGAATTTGTAAAACGTCAAAGAAGCAAACTTGTTTACAATGTCAAGTAGAATTCATTGAGATCGTCATAATACATCTGCTGACATCACTTCCGGCCAAACCGGAAGTAGTCAGAAAATGCATATTTTTGCCGTTCTTGGCATGTTTTTGATTAATATCTGTCATTGAAAGCATAAAACATTATTTTCCGTCCATCTACGTCACTTCCGGTTGAACCGGAAGAAGCAGGAAATGGCTTACTTTTGCAATTATCAACATCGATTTAGAGGATTGAAATAATTGGAGATGTCATTGCTCTTTTTTTTAAAAATTCAATTACTTCCGGTCAAAAAGGATGGAAGACCTACTCTTTGCTCTAGTTTGTTGTTATTTTCTAAAAAAAAAATGCAAGAAATCATGATGAGACAACACTGATTTCATTACAGGAAGTTTGTTTCTATGCATCATGGTGAAGGTGCTGCAATCGCAAGGAGATGGTGATTGTGACGTCAGAAGTCGACCGTCCCTTCGCTTTAGGTCTATGGTTTAAAACACGAACCAAGTCAATTTTCTGGAATGTTGTTTCAGTTGATACTCAGTTGACCTATAAGGCCCATGGGCCTCTTGTCTTTTAGACAATGAAGTAATATGTTTTAAGTGTTAATATTAAAACTTTTATTCAATTGGAAAATTAATTCATTTCAGGCTCCAATGAAAATGATGAGAATGCAGAAGACTTTTTCCAGAGAGTAAGGAATTCTTTTCATTGTTGTTATTTATGTGATTTTCCTTAATGTATAAAAAAAAATGAGTGTACATGTATCTGCAGAGCAGATCAAGTAACAGTTTGTTCAGCAGCTTTATGTCTGTCAATGAAAATTTTCTGATGTCACACATGTAACATTATACATTAATATTGACTGTGTTCTTGGGCAAAAAGCATTATGTCGGACCCAAGAACCAAACTGTCTCCAGAAAATCTACCAAAATATAATATTCATGGCACCAGGGTTAAACCCATACCAAAATAAGGTACAGATTAGGCATACCTATCTTGGGTAAAAATAGGCACAAAAAAAGTATACTTAAAGTATGCAAGTTTGGAACCACTTGTACAAGTATAGGTAGCAAATTGGTACACAATAGGCATACCTAAAGTATACCTAAATCTAATGATAGGCACACTTTAGGTACCATAAATGCACAATATTGGCACACAATCGGATAGGTACCTTCTAGGCATGCCTCAAATGTGCCTATAATCTACCTAAAAGATACCAACTTCAAAAGTATACCTAAAGTATGCCTACAGTTTACATACCAAAAAAAGAGAATATTGGCACATGATCAGATAGGTACCTTCTAGGCATACCTAAAATGTGCCTATAAATCTACCAAGAAGATACCTTCAAGACTGTGCCAAAAGTATACTTAAAGTATGCCTACAGTTTAGGTACAAAAAAAGCACAATATTGGCACACAATGCAAACATTCAGATAAGTACCTTATTAGTATACCTAAAATGTACCTACAAGTCTACCTAAAGTATGCCTACATTTCTATCATATTGGTACTTAAAAAGAGTGTGCCAAAAGTATACTTCAGGTATGCCTATAATGTACCTATCAAATAGGCACATTTGAGGCAGGTCTATATTAAGGAAAAATTTAACAATAATAATAATCAGGTACAAATAAAAATTTATTGCATGATGCTACATGAAAATATATGAAAAATACTTCTTTAAAAATCCTCTCTATAAAAAGAATCTATATATATAACAAATCCCCTATATTAAAAAAATTAATATTGTTAACTCAAACAAAATAATGATATTTAATACATTCTTTGCAAGAAAAAAGATAAAAAATAAATGCACCTTTTAAGGCATATTACAATACATAAAGTAATTTTAATACACAAAGTCATTGTAAAGGTACTGAAAATATACTCCATTTCTTGTCTTTTTTTCCCCCACACATTGTTCACTTGAAATTCATGTTATCTTCATTATTTTCATAGAGTTCCAACCCATCACAGAATTTTCTGCTTTGTAATACACCTTTTACCAGGGTAAATCCTGATTGCTGTACAGTTGTGATTTTCATCTGGACTCCATAAAAAAACAGATCCTCCATTTGAATGTACAATGCAATTTCTTCTTTCCTCTTTCATGCCATTTCCTTCAATTCTGAAAAAGTTGGTGCTAATTCACTTACTGAGTTACATTTGATGCTTAATTATTTTCAAAAAGATTAAATAGATGAAATCCATGCCTGGGTCTATTCCCCATTTTCAAAAGGTGAGTTATTTCCCCTGAAGGGAACTCTTTTACTGTGTTTAATACGCATGCGCTATAAATAAAGTCACTTCCGCGGACGTTCTCGATGTAAACATGTTCATAGTGTAATGCATATGTCATGGAAAAATGTTATTGTGTTTGTGATAATATATAAATCTTAACTGATTCGTAAAATTGCCCACTCATAGTCTCTTTCTGGATTTGTATTAATCTGTATAGTAGTATAATAAGGCACACACTCCCCTTCTTACAAAAAAAAAAGAAACAAATTACTGATAAAATGCTGATGCATATTCGAATAGGCCTATTTAAAAAAAAAGAAGCTAATTTTCGGTAGTGGATGTTCTGTAGACGGATCATCATTATTTACAAAATGTGCAGAACAAATATAAGAATTTTTAGTTTTTACGCATTAATCTAGCCTGCTGCAGCCATATTTTCTTCACTGCATCTCTAGGAATTTTTTGGAGATTGATGACATGTCCATCTACAGTTTTACCTCCAAAATTGCTGCATATACAGCAGTAGTTCGTCTTCCGCGACCGATACCATGCGTTTTTGCTTGATTGTATGTCACAAAATAGAACTTTTACTTACAAGAACACATTTGGTGACAATTAAAGGCCTATTTCATTTGAGTTATGTTTCCATTTTTTATATGTAAAATAATTGATTCACTGCATGTATAGTATTAAAACTTTGAATGGAATTTAATTTAATCTATGTGCTCATGTAACGAAAAAGACTAATTAAAATAGCATCGACCTGAATTCGTGTTACATATGTCGTATAAAGTCTGAGTGCATGTAATCAAATTGATACAATAATTTCCTAGCGTATTTCTTGTTAATTAACGGAAAACATTCTTTTCTCAAGTGTTATTCATGTTTTACTTTTGATATTGAAAATGTTCATTGAAAGACAGGTTGCCCCCCCCCCCCAACACACACACAGTTTATACTACGGTAAAGTTATATAAGGGAAATGTAGTATTGTATGCCAAGGAACTGGTACTGAAATAAGTAGCTTTTCACCTTGGGCAAGGTTTTTCTTTGCTTGTCAACTTTTCCAGTTAAGAAAAAACATATTTCTTTGGCTGCCCCCCCTTTTTTTCTTCTTCTGTTTACCAACAAAACTTCAGAGTACTGAAGATTACTTGTTGGTGCGCATGCGTGACCTAAACTTATATAAATAGAAACAATATAAAGAAAAAAAAAAGAAATGTGCTTTTATTTACATTTTAAAGACGATGCTACATGCCTGGCTAATTCGTATAGCTTTCTAAAAAAAAAAAGGGGGGGGGGGGTAACAGGCCCTTTATAAAATCGCTTATTATCTAAAAAAAAAATTGCAAACCGTTTCTTTCTTTTAAAATTTTTAAATGCAGCGTGTAAGTTGATCACTATTTTGTTGGATTATCGTAACGTGTAGTCCGCGAAGTTATGCTAGTGTAGAAGAGTTCCGATTTTGAGGGGAGATGACTTTTTAAATTTAAAAGGCTCCCTTCCTATTTGCATTATTGTGTTATTATATGTATAAATAATTAATCAATTAAAAGTGATTTGGACACACCCCACCCCCCCCCCCCCCCGCGAAATCTTGAAAATTTAAAATTTATAATGGAGTTTGATAAGTGGTGACTAATTTTACTCTTATACATTAATCATTATTTTTTTTTCAAGAATCAGATTAGATTTTATACTTACTGACAGAGTTATAGCCTTTATGCATTTCTCTCAAGTTTAGAATGACTTCAGGGGACAACATTTTTGCTGGAGAAAAAAGTTTGTTCATGAAAGTATGTGACATTATTATTGACAAACACTCATTCATATACATACTTATTTTTTAAATATATTATTGAAACATTGTCACTGAATGAAATGATGTGTGTCATATCCCCCCCCCCTCCCCTGGCATGAACCAAGTGGAGAGCTTGGGGTTGAGATGATTTTATGTAAACTTATTACATAAATTCAAATCAATTAATTATTTTGGATAAATGCTGTAATTTTGATACTTTAAACATGTTAAAAATTATTGACCCCCCCCCTTTTTTTTTAAAAAGAGATGTTTACTTAATTTACATTTCAAACTTCATATACCTGGTACCAATGATTTAAGGACCCTCTCTACATTGCACCCTAATTTCAGGGTATTTGCGTGTAGTTAGACTGACCCACCATTTGACATAAAAAAAGAATAAATTGTAATTTGCACTGTATGACAAAATTTTAAATAAATCCATGTATTCTAAACATATGTTAGACCAAGATAGAGTAATTGAAAACTTTATTTGCATGTATTTTCTCCATTTGAATAATCGAAAGCAATTTTTCTTTGTCATTACTTCACCGTCTTCAAAGATTTTTCCGCCCCGTGGGGATCTGGGTTACAATAGGTCCTCAGTATCCCCTTGTTTGTTGTAAAAGGCGACTAAATGGGGCAATCTTTCGTATGACCGTATAAACAGGCCCCGTGTCACAGCAGGTGTGGCACGACAAAGAAGTCCCTGCTCAATGGCCCTTGCCGAGCATAGGCCTAAATTTGCAGCCTTCACCGGCAATGGTGATCTCCATATCAGTGAAATATTCTGAGAGGGACGTTAAACAGTATACAATCAATCAATCAATCAAAGATTTTTCCTGGATAAAGAAGGCAGGCTCCCTATATTAGAAATGGATTAGTTTATTTCAAAGTAGCCTCCTTTACACTACATAATTTTCTCAAAAGTCCAAAAAACATTTTTCGTCAGTGTATAGAGGGTTCTTAATTTCACACAGTTCATTTGAATTTCTGTTTGTTATTATCGCCATGTCCATGCAGAGGCTACTGTGCATAACCTATTCCCTGATATTGACACATTAAACATGTTAAACGTAATATTTAAAAAAAGACTCTGAAACTGTGAAACACTTCTTAAAGTCTTGTTACACATTTGGTTAAACAACATTATTATATTTAAAAGGCTTTACATCATGTGTAGGCTGTAGCGATAGCTGCACGGCCATCTTGAAAACTGAATCAAAACAAACCAAAAATCTACGATACAAATACCAAGAATTTCGTAAAATCTACACTTAATATTCACATTCTAATGCATTCTTTAAGTGCACAAATACATTAACAACAAGTAGCATAAAAATTTACACTGAAGGAAAGACTCACCGACCAATAATTCTCCGATTTCTTTTTGAGATTTTTATCTCGGCAAATTTTCAAATCGTCTCTGTAATGTCCGCGCTATCCACTGACCAATCATAGACTTAGTCACGTGATTTCATTAAAGTTTATGAAATTATTCATAAAATAGTTCGTATAAACAATAAATAATTATGACAATGAACATTTAACAATGATTTAATGGCGCCCCAACTTTAATTAAATGCCGATTGCGATGAAATCCTTGAAATTTAGCGTGGCTATTTTGGGCAAATAATTGGACCGCCATCTTGAACGCCATTAAGTTTGTGTTTGTTTACACAACTAATTACTGTCAAATTGAGAAGGCCCCCCCTAATTTTGTTTTCATTATTTAATTTCCCTACGTGTTAGAGTTCAACTTAAATCTTAATTAATGTAACTGACACCCTACACACTTCCATACATCGAAATACATGTACACACGGAACATGTAAATTATACCATATACAATCCATGTATGCATACTATGTGAATAATTATAAATGATGTATTTTGTGCATCTTGGGGGCTATTATTTGTATCAATTTTCTGACTTGATATTTAAATGTACACAATTTTTTTTACTGCTACATCTTAACTACCGGTAATAGTTAAAACATCTGTATTTATTTCATTCTGTAATTTTTTCTTTTGTATTTTTACCCATTACGATTGGGCTGAAAAATCTAATCAAATCACCCTCTTTCAGTTTGTCATGTCCATGTGGAGAACTGCACGTGATACACGTACAAAATTTCAGCAGGTGAAGGTCATCGGGTGTATTAACACCTGTGTCACTGAAGAATACCGTGGAAATCAACATCGTTTTGCATACAAAGAAAAATAATGTCTATTTTAAGACACACTAGTAACTTGGATTATGGATATAAATTATCACCCTATAAAGTTAATTTACGCACATCCTAAACATTTTTGTATTTACAAAATGTACGAGAGAGAGAGAGAGAGAGAGAGAGAGAGAGAGAGAGAGAGAGAGAGAGAGAGAGAGAGAGAAGTTGAGGTGGTCGCGTGATGGGGCCTCTACTGGACATCACATGTGTATATAAATTTTATTACTGATAATTTATAACACAAAGTTGTACCTTCTACAACTAATTGGGTTTTCTAAGCCAACCTGGTTTTAAAAAATGTATTTGGTTTTTAAAACGGTTAAAATAATCATAGTTTATCAGACTGGTTTATTTACATAGTTAAAAAAACATTCATTTATCATTAGGCCTAATTTGTTTAAGAGCAAAAGAAAGATTTTAAAGAATAATACCGCAAGAATAATACTGAAAAGCATCGTAACTAAGCAGTTTTGGTTGTTGGTTACATGACTATATGTCCACTTCACTAGGTGCACGGACCACCTGATCTCTCTGTTGATTACCTGTGTATTGTATGCGGTCAAGCGGAAAGTGATTTCCTGTTTCGTAGGTTAAAGCTGAACACTTCTTTAAATAGGCACTGTCAGACGGGTATATAAACCATTCGCTTTCGTTACACCCGATTAAATGTAGTACTCCTATCGTGGTCTTAGATTTTCGCGTTTATCTCTTGTTTTTATGTGCATTTTCTGTTTGTAAATAAATTGACCTGTATTTTCCATGATACTTTTGTCCTGAAAAAAATGATAATTTCATCGATAAAACGCTTTGTAAGATTTACGTCTGCACTAGTCGGATCTCTATAGTAAAAGACATTAAACTGACTAGCGATCTGTTCCTTATATACGAGTTGTAGGGAGAGCATTGAAGAATGAGAAATATGGCAATGCCTATTTACGAGTAGTGTTCAGCTTTAATGTATACATATTTCAGAGTAGTGCAGTGTTTATAAATGCAACAAGTTGATAAAATTACACGTAAAAATCATTTAGCAAGCGGAGGGGGGGGGTTAATAGACAGAGAAAATGTTAATCAAACTTACTAAGAACTCTGTAGGGCAAACTGGGACACATTTTAAGTAGTAATGGAGCTCTAACTTTTATTTTCTTTAAATAAGATTAATTATTGAATTAATGATAAATACATATTAAGCAATTGAGTGTAACAATTTTAATACCCCTCCCCATTTTTCCTTTCCACAACACAACAGTATACATTATAATGAGTTCTTGCAATAATGATGTGAAATTTGAAGTATAATTTAAATAAAAATCAAATGCACAAATTGTTGAATGATAATATAAGAAAATAAATAATAGAAAGTGGTTACTACTCCCCCCCCTACAAAAAAACCACAGTCTTCTATTAATAAAGTATTTATATTCAGGCACTTTGAAAAATGACTAAGTCCAAAGTAGGTACATTTTAGGTACACTGGGAAAATATTTAAGTCCAACATAGGTACATTTCTGGCACACTGAAAAATGACAAAGTCCAAAATAGGTACACTGAAAAATGACAAAGTCTAATGTAGGCACATTTCAGGCACACTTTAAAATGACAAAGTCCAAATTAGGTACATTTTAGGTACACTGAAAAATGACAAAGTCTAAAGTAGGCACATTTCAGGCACACTGTAAAATGACAAAGTCCAAATTAGGTACATTTTAGGTACACTAGAAAAAAATTAAGTTCATTTTTGGCACAGAATAGGTATGCCTTTTCTGTACCTATAATAGTAGGCACACATTAGGTACTGAAAAGGCACAAAAAAAGTATGCCTATATGTACCTTTTTTTTGTATGGGAAGGCAGAGATTTTAAGCACCGCCTTCAAAAATACCTGGTTTGGGTAGCCCTGTCAATCAAGTGTGTGAATTTAAGGTCCATTATTGGATGCTGCAGTTTGATTGACACATACTTACTGGTCCCTGTGTATGCCCTTTACACCTTGTTTTAGACTCACCAGGCAGAAGATGCGGGTTTCAAGAAACGGGATATTTATTCATGTGATACTTATACTGCAAGGTGATAATTTATAATTATTCATATGTTGCCTATATGCTATTAAAATAATTATCATCAACTGTTTTGTGATAATTCGAATTAGAAATGCAGTACGTGTCACTGAAAAGTAATAATTGATTAGAAGACGAAAACCTAAATGAATTTAATTTTCATTTGTCAGTGTCAAAATTGAATGAAATATGAAAATGCAAACACAGCCTCAATATTGATATGACAACTTTTGCAAGAAAAATACAGAACTTCATTCAGTGATCATGTTTAGAATAGTCATTGCTATGTACAACACTGGTAAATGACGGTTTCATATAAAAAATACATAGTAGGATGTCTGTATTACAAAGAATAAATAAATAAACATGAAATGACAAAGTACATATTTTGCTTTACACAGTTTAATAAATTAATCATCTAGAATACGAAAACTGACGATTTGTAAAAACCATGTGTAAAAGGTTAACTTTGCATGCAGGCATGGGGTAATCGTAATTGAGTAATCGTAATCGATTGTAATGATTACTTTTTACAAGTAATCGACAGTAATATGTAATCGAAGAGATTTTCGATTACTTGTAAGGCCACACCAATTTGTAACATAGTTCTTTGGATTTTCAAAAATAAAAAGTGAGGCGAGCGAGCGAAAATATTTTACAAATATTTTTTTTTCAGGTTTCAAAATTATGAGGCGAGCGAATATAATTAATATTAGCGACAAAAATTTCTAAGTTCTTCTCTTTTTCGGTCATTTTTTCTGGACGAGAAAACATTTTCGATTGCACTCAGAAGGCGCGAAAACGTGTTTTTCTTTTGTTTCTTGTAACATTGCAATTTTGACATAGTTTCATTTCTACAAATTTTCTGTTTAATTCTTTGCAAATTGTTAAGGTCATGTCAGGTTTTGAAATCACAATTGCATCACTTTTTGAATTTTCTTTAATTTTAATTGAACAAATATTGTCAATATTTACTTAATCTTGTGTGTACTGTATTTTTCATATGTTGATGATGTTCTCTTTATTGTTTTATAAAACAAAGCTTCAAACATCTCCTCTGATTCTATTTCTGTTGCTGTGTATGGAACTACTTTGTACCCAATGTTTTTAACTATAGTACACAGGGGTGTGCAATTAAAAAAAAAATTAAGTACTTTTCCACAGGCTATTGGCAGCTTTCAAGTTACTAGCCCCAAGTAAAAAGTTACTTACCCAAATAGAGGGGCAAAAATTAAACCAAATAGAGGGGCAAAAATTAAAATAAATACTAAAGTTGAGAAGAAATTAATTGCTGAAAAAGTCAGAGTACTGAGGTCATTCTTTTTAAAATTAAAGTTAAAAGTTCTCACTATCAATTTTAATCATGCATAAATTATTTTGAAAAAAAAAAATTAGAATTAATTTAAATAAATTATCTTCCCTTTTTCTGATCATTGCACTAGCTCATTTAGAATAAAATCAAATTCATTTTGTTTCATCTTAAATCATTAAATACACTGGAAATAAATTTTATGTGAGTCACAAAACACTTATCTTTCAGTTGATTGAGTGACCGTAAATAATTTAATGAGATATCTGCACGTATTTACCATAAATGGAGGAATAGAGGAAATTCGGATTAGGAAAAACGATCGTTTTTGGAAATAAATAAGTCAGATAGAACTACAAAACATATAAGATTATCGAGATTTATTGACAATAGGAGCATGTTGTCTGGAGAATTTTAACTGGTTGGGAATTTTATAACAAAAAAACAAGTGAAAATACCGATTGTGCTTGTCATGTATTGTGTGTTTAGGTTATATTTTTACTAGCCCGCAGGGCTACCTCCTTGCAGAAAACAACAAGCCCCACCCTCAAAAATGGTAGCCACAGGCGTCGGGAGATGCTAATTGCTCACCCCTGGTACATACGAACAGTTACACAGGCATCTTGCAAAACTTAACAGACTGCTTCAAAGTACAAACAAACTAACTAAATCCCGCGCTTCTGTCATACAAATTTCCAAGTCTTTTATGCGTTTTGTGTAAAAAGTCGAGAAAAAAAGTTGTATTCAGATATTTTTGGATGCGCGCGCGAATTTTATTTTTATAATATTATAATTTTGATTTGTTGAAAATAGAAGCGGCGAATCCGACGAACTATATTTATATAATAGTGTTGCATTATGCATGTAAATAGTAGGCAGGGTTTGACACATGGTGCACGAGCCGGAGGCGAGTGCACTATTTGTCAAACCCTGCCTACTATTTAGGCATAGTACATGCATAATGCAACACTATTGTTATTATTATGCTGACTGTTGTAATTATTTATGTGGCAATCAATTTGACTTTTTCCTGAAAATATCGGTGCTAACACAGCGCACTTGCAAGAACTCATTCAAAATCTCCATGCTAAAATTGGTTGCATGCTTAGTTATTTTGGTTACTAGTATTTTCTCTAAATAGGTCGGGATTTTCTGTCCCAAAGCAACTCATCTTTATTTTCTGTTTTGTTAGTAAGACTTATTTGTTTGCAGACGTCGATTCTCATTGATAATTTTCTTTTACATCCTTCAATCAAGCGTCATATAAAAAAGCGTTTTAATGACCCTATGAAATCAGTTCATCTAACGATCTGTATGTAATTAGTTTGAATCTTTGTTGTACACATTAATCTAAGGTTCCTTAGAATAATATAACTGTTTTCAAATAATATTTGTCTATTTTCTCCTTCTTGTGTCAATTGTATAAATTAAGATTATATATATAATAAAATTCTACCAATCAGTGATCGTCTCTGTGGCGTAATCGATAAGGCATCGGACTGACAATCTCATGGTCGTGAGTTCGATCCCCGGCGTGTGCATTGAAGAATTTTCTTCAGTAAATAAAGCCGTGCACTATTTCGGCATAGTGTGTTTACGCTATATAAATCCTTAGACCACTATGCGAGAATAGTAGGGTATGGGTTATATAGAGACAAACTGACAGGAAGCATAATATAAATAGAAATTGGTATGGCCTAATCATAATTTAATCAATTACAGCTAAAATTTCCAATGTAATTGTAAATACTTATTCGATTACTTTCAATTACTTTATACATATACACATACTTTATACATGAATGTTATTTTGGAGAATCATTTCCAGTTCATCATCTGATAGCTCTTGGTTGCTTCTCTGATCAATGAAAAATGCAGGTTAATATGGCGTCAAGCGAAGCTCGAATGTCATCTAGTGATCGGTCAGATTTACGCGACCGAATGTGTCAGTGGATGCATCTGCAATAGAAAAGAACAACAGCTGTAAACCAATTTCTTTGAAAATGCTCACAATGAATAATAGCTTGAAAATAAAATTACATCATTTGTATCTTCAATTAATTCTGCTACAAAACAACGATATTATGTTTAATTTTCACACAAGCAAAACGTTGTGGTTTGTTGCGGATGAATTTCTACAGAGAGGGTGCTTGGAATTACATGAATAACATTTTGGGACCTATTACTGTAATACAAACAACCTTAAAGACGGTAAAATAATAACAAAATAAACACGAGTACTACAAGACTATAAAGATTAAATTTCTTAATCTTAGCTTCAAATTTACAAACTTCAATCCAATTTTTTCCGAACAACCAATGATCTTTACCAGTATTACTGTATTTATCCATTTCCTCCATTTGTTACCACGCACTATCGTAACTCGATCGGATCATACCTGTAACGGTAGAGTCATAGTTGTAGTTTAGATGCACTCACTACACAGTAGAACAACGCTCTGACATTTGCAATTAGAAAGAATAATATATAAATTTATGAAACTCTTCATAGTTCTTCCATTGACTGAAAAGAAATTAGTTTGATATTGAGCATGAACATGTCTGACAGTGTCTTATCAATTCTAACCCTGCTTCATTTGGACCAGGACATAAGGCTCTAGACTGTATTTGTGTTAAAACTATTTTTTATATTATTATAATTTGTTACCAGGGTCACTCATTTTACCTATTTCTATCTTTAGATCTTTTGAAATTTTTTCTCTTGTTCGACACCATTGAAGCCTTTCAGGCTTTTGATTAATTTTTTTTTTATGTATTAGGTCATGAGTGAAAGCCACACACAAATCACTTGGCCATCAAAATTGAAAATAGGAGCCAAATCAAAGAAAGGTAAGTTCTGATATGAGTTATAATATTAGTTATACAGTAAAAACTGTCTAATCCGACACCTGTGCAACCTGACACACTGTGAATTTTGACAGATCATTTCTTGACCATATTACCCTTTCACATGGTTTAACACTGTGCAATCCAACACCCTGTCTATTCTGACACAAAATTTGTCTCCAATTGCATGTTGAATTATAGACACTCAGGTTTTACTGGACAGTGTCAAACGTGCCATAAATTTCAGGGCAGACATTTGCTTTGAAATTTGCATCCTAAAATATATAGAGGATATCTACTCATATTATAGGGTTATTGAACTTATATTGGTGAATATATTGGCACAAGTTGGCTGTTTAAATGCATGAGCTTGGGAGTGCATTTGAACAGCCAACCAGTGCCGATATTCACCAATTTAAGTTCAATAACTCTTTTATTATATAGGTAAAACTTATAATAATTATTCCTACTAAAAAAAGGTAAATTAATGATTTTTTAAAATATCAGTATTCAAATTAACGTCTGTCCTGTACACGTTCAATATCGCATCATTCTCATGACCCTACTGAGCGATATATTTTGCTTAGTTAGGTTTTAATGGGTCTAATACGTACTAAATATTTAATAATTTCATTTTGTATGAAAAAAAACACATCTTACCTAATCCTCAAGTAGTGTACGAGGGACGTTCAATAAATAATGTCATCAGGCCTTGGAGAGAAGCAAAAGACGCTTTTCAATGATTTAGTCTTCATGATTTTACTTATTAGTCTCTTTTGATTAAAACAGATGTCCATAAATTTTTTTTATCTAATTTCTGATTGTATTTAGAACTCATTTTTGGGTATGACCCTTAGTATACTGGAAAATGGCAGATCCAATGATTTCCTGGACTTAATTTCTTTCTGAAAGGTGGTTTTTCAAGTTTGGAAATAGAAACAAGTCAAAAGGTCTTGTATTGTTAATGTGAAAAAATATTAACTTTCTTTTTATCCCGAAAACTCCTTTACTCTTCAGGGGTGCGGGTTTGGATGCTGTCATGAAGAAATTTAATGTATTGGATTCCTGATTCTAGGTCCTTCCTCTAATAAACCTTTCGATTTTTTTGCAAAAAAAAAATTGCTTTCTAAACTCCTCCAGAAATTAAACTGTCTCCCCGAATACAAAATTGAACAACAGTACCACTAATATTTAAGAAAATTGCATATAAATCTGTCTTTGTGCTCTTGCATACCTTTGCTCTTGTCAGATCATTGCTGTTTTTATCAAGTACATCTTATGGTAAATTTTGTATTGAGTGTTTTAAGCAATAGATTCATGTTCCATTATCTGTTTGAATATGAAACAAACGTGGATAACTACAATTACTGATATCTTAAAATAATTGTTAAGACATTCCTACACGCTGTCGTTTTCACTCATTTTTCAAAATAAAAGGTGATCTTTGAGTACCAAGCTTTTTTACCGTCAAACACTTCTTAGAAATATTGTAAACTACTCCCGATATGATGTCTATCAAATTTGCTATGTGTCTCAAAGTCAGTTATACATCATCAGATATTATTTTTTAAAATTGGGCAAATGGTACATGAGTTGTTAAAATTTTTGTTGGCAAGGACGGTACCCATTTTTGATGCACATTATATAATTTTTTATCATTGAAATCCACTTGCTTATTTGTCTATAGAACAGGCAATGGTTGATGTAAATGTCACATATTTCAGTGAAAATTTCTATAGGATTTTTAACGCGTTTTACAGCAGCTGTAATGAAGCTTTTATTTTCACTCTAGTTAACTGATTCTTTACCATTCATTTATAATGCAGTGTCTCAAATAGCCCTTGTTTCCCAGCTTCTCACGATGAAACTATGTGATGAAAAGTGGTCACATAAACTGTTATCAATTCATTAAAGATTCAATAATGAGAGAAAGTTTAGCTTAATGTCATATGATTTCCATGTTGTAGGTAATCGAGCTTATGACATTATTTATTGAACGTCCCTCGTAGATTCAAGTTTGGTCAAATCATTTCTTGGGAAACAATTTTGGGGGGGGGGGGGGGGGGGGTGAACATCTTCAAGTAGTCAATACAGGTATCTTAAGGACATTGGCAAGTCATGGTTATCTGGAGAAAAAAGGTTTATATCATGGGTTTATTAACTTTGATTGATAGTGATCCTAAATGTAGAATTCTCTATGAAATGAGAAAATGAAAACCAATAAAGCTTATTTTACAGAGGTAAACGTGTTATTAAAGTTGTTTAATGATTATTAATTTACATTGTATTCTCCTGTATTCGCTTGCCTTTTGTTTGTTTACGTTTTACCCAAATGGAATCTCCCACTGGGAGATTCTATTTGCTAGATTAAAGATGGGTTCTGCCCGGAGGGCGATTCTATTTGATAACCAATCAGATTAAGGGGTTTTCTAATCTTGTAAAGCGACCCCTATCGGTGGCTAACTAGCGCCACCTATATACGTCACCGTTATCCAATCAGATTGCTTACTTTCTTGCTTTTAAATTCGTCCACTGTGCCATCCAATCAAATTGCTTTAATTGTCTATTTCAACCCATGTTTCGGCCAGTTTACATCACTTTCCAAGAAAATTCTCCGAGGCAGAACCCACGTCACTTTATTTCATAATTCAAAGTTATTAAAAATTTTTTTTGTGCTGTGTGATCTTCTGTGACCGTTCAAGTTACACTTAATTGTACAATTGTGCCATAACCATGGATGCTATCATCGCCAGGGTCGTGCGGTTCTTCAATCTTCCGACGTGGTATGTGTTGTACGACTTTGAAGCCATGCGAATCAACGCCATATTGCTGGATCGTAATTTCGACTGTGCCCAAGCCTTGTCAGACATTGCTTTTGACTGTTACGCCATGTGCGAAGGATGCATTTTTTGTGCCCCGGAGGAAGTTATTCCTATGCCAGCATGCATTCCCCGGCCTTCTAGGAGTGCGTAAGTTGTACGACTAATTTGTGTTCATTCTGCTTCTTCTCTTTGACTTCCGGTTTCAAATTCAAAATGGAGTCCGACGGTGAAAACGAAATTTCCGTGACTGTTGGTGAAGAAGCAGTTCGTAAGTGGGCTTCGGCCAAAAAATTATCGCAGAAAACTACAGACGCTCTCATAACCATCGGTTACGACAGCATGGAAGCTCTTTCCTTGCTCACGAAGGATGACTTACTTGACTCTAACATCCCCATAGGCCAAAGGAACCTTTTGCTGCATTGTATCAAAAACACTTTCCCTTTAGGACCCGCAGCCGGATCAAAACCCCAGCACCAACCCCGGGAACACGACAATACTCAAAGTTCAAGCGCTCCGGGACCGTCCGCGACGGACCGATCTTCGTCGGCCCCAGATCAGGCTCTGATGTGCGACCAGTCCTCAGATAGCTTTATTCGCAATGTTCTGGGACAATTATCGTCCGCCCAACAGCCCGGACATCAACCCACATCCTATGGTGGAAGTAGTGCGCATGCCATGGAAAATACAGGTACGTTTTCTTGGCAAGACCCCCAAATTTATTTGAAGTCTCTTTCAAATTCAGTTTCTAATTCTAATTACTTAGACATCACTGAATTTGCAAATATGTCGGCAAACCTCCAGACGGAAAGAATTCTTTCCAATAATGATGACGGCCAATTGATTTTTAAATCAGGTCCTTCAAAACCTAAACTTGAATCCCTGTCTATCTCACAATGGTCTGTTGCTAATCTAGCCATCTTACAAAAATTGTTGCAGGACAATTGTTTAACTCAGGGCCAAATTTTAGATTACCTTTCTTATACGACAAGAGTGTATCAGCTTTTCTCCACACACGAGGTGAAATCTGTTTACTTTTATGATAGAGAGTATAGGAAACTGCAACACCAGCACAAATTTAGATGGGGTACAGATATCCCTCATATTCAAACAGTTTTCCTCAGACCGAAAATAGCTTCTCCCCCTCAATATGCTCAACAGGCCAAACAAAACTCCAGACCTAACTTAGGGTTCCCCCATCAGCCTCGAGCCTCACATACTTCTCAGGGGGTCGAAATTTGCAGACGTTTTAATTCCAAACGAAGCTGCACAGTTAAACAGTGCAAGTATGCCCATACATGCTCTGTCCCAGGCTGTTCTGACAAGCACCCGGCTTCAGAGCATGCCTCCTCAAAAAACATGTAAAGAAACCCTCGGGCCTCATCCTCTCTGCCTGGGAGGAAGAACTATCCCAAGATCCTGATAAAAATTTTATCATTCATGGAATCAAAAACGGTTTTGATATTATTGACCCAACTTTATCCCCAACACCAGCTGAAATGGAAAACCACCCTTCTTCCCTTAATTCGGACCTTTTTGATAAAGCTACGGCCCAAATTTTAAATGAAATTGCTGAAGGAAATTACATTCTGACTCCGTCACCTCCCATAATTGTTAGCCCCTTAGGAATTATCCCAAAAAAGGATGGGGGGGTACGCATAATTCATGATTGCAGTCGACCTAAAGGTCAGGCAGTTAATGACTATGTCTCTGACTCCCATAAATTCAAATACCAGTCTTTAGATGATGCGACTCAGTTAGTCAAACATGGGTCCTTTATGGCCAAAGTTGATTTAAAGTCTGCATACCGTTCAGTACCTATAAGCCAACACAGACAGTCTGTTACTGGTTTTAAGTGGAAAGTTGGGAACAAAACTTCCTATTTTTTTGATTCTAAATTGCCCTTTGGTTCTAAAGAAGCCCCAAGCATATTTCATAGGTTATCCCAGGCAGTACGTAGGATGATGGCTCGTAGGGGTTTCATAATAGTAGCATACTTGGATGACTTCTTTATTTGCGAACCATCCAAACATAGATGCCAAATAGCTTTTCAAACCTTAATTGGCCTATTGCGGAAATTAGGGTTCTACATTAACTGGCAAAAGGTGGTCGACCCCACTACAAAGCTTACCTTCTTAGGTATTGATATAGATAGCATCGCTATGCAAATCTCCTTACCCCATGCAAAGTTATCAGAACTTAAATGCGAACTCGGTGAGTTTCTAGGGCGAAGTCGCGCTTCAAAAAAGCAACTTCAATCCCTCGCTGGGAAACTCAATTGGGCAGCTTCGGTTGTTTATGGCGGAAGAGTTTTCCTGCGCAGTATCATCAATGCTTTCTGCGCCCTTAAGCACAAATCGCATAAACTACGCATCTCCACCGATATCAAGCAAGATATCATTTGGTGGCACAGGTTCCTCGAGACCTTTAATGGCAAATCATTGCTTCTAAGCAAGAAGCCAATTACATCAGTCAGTACTGATGTATGCACTGCTGGTGCAGGGGGAGTATGGAACCGTGATTGGTTCTATTGTAATTGGGACCTTGACTTCCCGTCAGCTGCCCCACTGCACATAAACGAAAAAGAACTCTTAGCAGTCATTATCGCTGCTCACCGTTGGGCCCCTCTTTGGGCTAACCACAAGGTCATCTTTTTCTCGGACAACTCGGTAACAGTGTCGGGAATAAATAAGTGTACATCCCGGAACCCGGTCATAATGAAATGCTTACGTAGCTTATTCTGGCTTTCTGCCACTCATAACTTCCGCTTTATAGCAAGGCACATACCGGGAAAAGATAACGTCCAAGCGGACTTTATCTCAAGACTTCATGATAAACAGAAATTTGTTACTCAATTGTCCCTTATTTCCCCCTCACCCCACCACCCAGAGGGCTGGGTATCTCATATTTCTCACCGCACCTTCCATTTTCTTTCACAGGCACACCTCTAACTAGTCCAGCCTCACTAGATGCCAGAATCCATTTGTTCCGCAGTAACATTTTAGCAGCCTCCACCAAGAAAACATATCTTTCATACCTACAGGCTTACATTAAATTTTGCAATTCTTTAAACATCTGCTTAGTTCCCATTTCCCCCTTAAACCTTGCCAGATTCGTGGCGTCCCTATCATTTCGTTTGTCCTTCCAATCGATTCGAAACTACCTTTCCGTAGTACGCTTACTACACCTCGAGGCTGGATATCCTAACCCGTTAGAGTCTCATTTCCTCATAAATACCCTTAAAGGAGCGAAACGAGTCATGGGCCTTAAGACCTCCCCCAAACTCCCTATTACACCCCAAATTCTCGCACTGATTTTCCATAAATTAAATTTCCAAAAGCCCCTAGATCTCGTGTTTTGGACAGCCTGCCTTGTAGCATTCTTCTCCTTTTTTCGCAAGTCCAACCTCTTGGCCCCCTCCTGGGAAAACTTTGACCCCTCTAAACACATGGCCCGGTCTAATGTCCAATTCGACTCTAAAGGGGGCGATCATTTCTATTTCCTGGTCCAAGACTATTCAGTACACGCAAAGGACTTTACTCGTACCACTACCTCATATTCCAAATTCCCCCTTTTGCCCCTCCCGTATGTTAATGCTGGTTTTTAAACTGTTCCCTTCCCCGTTAACACACTTCCCTGCATTCGCATATAAATCAGAATCCAAATGGAACCTCCTTTCTTACAACACCTTTCTTAGAATGCTCAGGCATAATCTCTCCCTGGTAGGCATTGACCCTTCCCAATACTCCGGGCATAGCTTTAGGAGAGGGGGTGCTTCTTTCGCATTAGAATGTGGGCTCCCAGCAGACCTGATTAAATCCCAAGGGGACTGGAACTCGGATGCTTACAAAAATTACTTAGACCCTTCCCTTTCCTTCCGTCTGGAAGTTGCCAATCGTTTAGGTGCAGAATTACAACGTCTCCTCCCAATCTAAACCTTGCCAAGAAGCGTATCTGTATTAGTGTGTAAATGTGTATGTGTGTTCTCCTTGTTTTGTAACCCCAACTTACATTATATCTGATGTCTGGGCTACAAGCTACTGGGCACCAACTTGTGATATCTTATGTGATAGTGTGAATTCCTGTCCTTCGGATCAGTGCTACACCTGTAGACTATGCTCAGTCATAATTCTAACAATTCCATATTATGATTGTGTGCGTGCCAACCAGTTTCTCACAGTAGTGATCCGCGTTGTGCCCAGGACGCGTCGTCCATTCCGAGGGACTGTCCAGATCCTGAACTGTATGCACTTGGCTGTTTCTTGATCGCGCTCATAGACCCCGTATTATGTTATCTGTGTGTCAGCCAGATTCACATATCGGACATTCGTGCTGAGTGCGGGATGTGTCATCCACCCCAGGAGCTGTCAGGATCCTTGTCTGTCTGTGCTTAACTATTTCATGTGATTGTGTCATTTGCCTTTGTATATTTATATTTATTTTATGCTCCAACTCATGTTATACTTTATTATAATTGTTGTTTTTCCTCTGCATGATTAACCTACTCCCTACTCCTCCAGTTTGGGCATTGGAAATTACCCATGATTACTTGAATAATACTTTATGTTTACTTTGTAACAATGCTTAATAAATCATGGTTTTGCCCAAACTGTGTCCTTCTATATACAAGAGGAAATTAATGTGTTATTAAAGTTGTTTAATGATTATTAATTTACATTGTATTCTCCTGTATTCGCTTGCCTTTTGTTTGTTTACGTTTTACCCAAATGGAATCTCCCACTGGGAGATTCTATTTGCTAGATTAAAGATGGGTTCTGCCCGGAGGGCGATTCTATTTGATAACCAATCAGATTAAGGGGTTTTCTAATCTTGTAAAGCGACCCCTATCGGTGGCTAACTAGCGCCACCTATATACGTCACCGTTATCCAATCAGATTGCTTACTTTCTTGCTTTTAAATTCGTCCACTGTGCCATCCAATCAAATTGCTTTAATTGTCTATTTCAACCCATGTTTCGGCCAGTTTACATCACTTTCCAAGAAAATTCTCCGAGGCAGAACCCACGTCACTTTATTTCATAATTCAAAGTTATTAAAAAATTTTTTTTTTTTTTTTTTTTTTTTTTTTTTTTTTTTTTTTCTGTGTGTGTGTATGTGTCATTGTGTGTGTGTGTACGCGTATGTGTTGGTTTGTGTGCATGATGTCTTATTATAATGCCTAGTTTGTAGTATTAGTTTAGAGTCTACCATGATTTATAATTCCTCATGATGCGGGAAATTACCCATGATTACTTGAATAATACTTTATGTTTACTTTGTAACAATGCTTAATAAATCATGGTTTTGCCCAAACTGTGTCCTTCTATATACAAGAGGAAATTAATAAAAGCATACATGTTTCCTTCAACAGAGGTAAATAAAGGCACATGAGTTTCCTTCAACAGGTAGAATCATCTCTAACATTAATCTCTGTTGAGATTCTGCTGGGGTAGATTTTTGGACTGACGCCCACAGAATCTCTGGACAGCTATTCATAATTCATGTCTGGAAATTAAGTCCCAACTTCGGCCGACTATCACAAGAATTATTCACCTAGGCCACACTGCCCCTCGCTTCAGTTAAGTCATCTGGTTGTTTATTTGACTATCACTATTAATTCTACATTGCTTACAGTTTAGGCATGTAAATCCCAAGATAAAAATATTCACTGAAATCCTCGTTCGAAATATGGCTCCTGTGACGAAATTGTTTACCTCCTCGCATAAAAGAGTTCCTATAGTCTGTTTTTGCCCTATGTGATTCAGAACCAATGTCTACTGTAGTTATTGAACATCACATCTAACATTTAACGAAAGAAAGAAAAGCAGTGATGGCTATTTTGGGATAGACTTTACCGGTCCCCAGATCCGCAAGATCCTCGCGCTCATCGGACTTTGACATAACAACTACGTCACTCAACTGAAATGGGTTGAATTTCCACACTATTCGACAGATTAGGGTTAGTCTTGCACCTACCTGAGAGATAAGGGTTAGTCCTTGCACTAGTATTCGACTGATTAGGGTTAGTCTCGCATTCATCCGAGAGATTAGGGCTAGTCCTCGCACATTATTCGACTGATTAGGGTTAGTCTAGCATCTGCCAAGGAGATTTGGTCAAAACGTTCTAGTCCTTGCATACTATCTGATGTTATAGGGTCAGTGACTCGTTCTTTTAGATAAGTTAAGAAATTCAGTTGCTTCTGTAATTTTTCCAAGATCATAATTTAGCTTCAGAGGCATTTTGTTCATTTGTTTACATGGAAGAATGGCTAAGTCCGAAAGAAATGACACAAAGCATGCGCCGAACGCGCTTCGTTCAGAATTATTCTTTGTCGATTTTTCAATGAAAAAACGATATTAATTTTTTTTTTAGAGAACGAGGTTAAAAACTAGGTTTAAAAACATAGTTTTGAACTAAACTTTTAACTGTAGAATTTGATTTTGGGGTCAAAAGGCCAAAAAACCTTGTATTTAAGATTTTTTTCAATAGCTCATGCGATCTCATATTTACTGAAGTCGCCTTCGGCAACATTACATTTTAGCGCGTTTTTCTGGAGACTGGTAAAGTAAAGTACATTGTGTTCATGCAGGGACAGACAGTAAACAGTGGCCAACAGGCCGTTATTTACCGTGCCTATGCTGTGATGTGACAAATGATGTGAACTTGTAACTGTATAAGGTCATGAGGCACAATTTACATGTAGTAACTGCAGACAAATATTAAAACCTATGCCAAAATTTTTATGAAAATTTGATTCCAATAACTTAACATAAACAGTCAACCAGTCTTTACCATTTTGAATACAAAAAATGGGTGGACTTAACTGGCCAGAAAAAATGCCACAAAGAGGTAGAGCCACTTTGGGCCTTATTTGGCCCTGAGAATTTCTGAAAATTGAAAACCGCTCTGTTTAGGTTGCAAATGCAGTATTTATCACTTGGACTGTTGGTGACCATGTATCTATTAATTGTGACGTAATTTCACATCTAGTCGATGCATTATGACGTCATAAAATGCGTCATATTCCTCATATCCTGTAAATTCCTATGAAAATGACTTAAAGTTGAAGCGTTTTTTCAATATTTCATATAGAGCACAACCTCTGATCCAAAATATGCCAATACATAATGAAAGACCTATTTCTGAAGATCAAAAAACATTTTTTATTTTTTGGATCGTGGGCTGTGCTCATATTTTAATTCTTTGCTGAAGGTAGTCAAATAAGCATATTTTCTGCAAATTTCAAGAACATTGCAATTTCTCAAAGTCTGTTTTCAAATATTTGCATTCTCAAAACGAAATTTCATTATAGAACATGAAAGCACCAAGTGTCTACTTTATTTTGATATATGAAAATGGAAAGAGGGTGATACTTAATTAATTGATATAAGTACAGGGCCATTTTATGCATAAGATGGCTCTTGCTCTTTAAGTTCCATAAAATGTTAATTTTTTTCAATCATATAAACCCCGACATCTTAACTGTGTATTTATGGTATGGATGTGAATTTAAAATGCTCTTTTCGAGGTAAACTACATAAATATCGAAGGCATGGTGCCTGAAGATATGTTGAATATCAATAGATAATCAGGGTCACACATTTTTCATCGTCTGAATACATAGTCAGCGCATGTTTGTCGGCTGTTCTTACAAAAACTGTAGTTGTATATTGAACAAAATAATGTCATATTAAAAGGAGAAGAGCCGACAAACGTGCGCTCACACTTAATTTAACAAAAAACATGTTCCAAACAAACTTCTCGCTTCCATGTTAACAACTTCGATTGACCTGTTAAATATTACAATTCATCACGTGATGTCCACCTGTGAGTGTACTTGTGGAAACAGTTACATTGTATTCTTCAACCTGACCTAGATGTAAATCACTATGTTTGGTGCCGTTTTCAGAATTTAGCGCATTAAATGTTGTTTTAATTTTGCGTGTCCTCACATTTTTTAAAAAAAATCTTATTGACATCGCTGTAATTCCAAACACGTATTCGAATTTCTAGAGAGAGAGAGATAGAGAGAGAGAAATGTCAACAATGACACGGATCGATATCCCCGCCTCCTATTAATATTGATAGCGTGACCTATAAACCACTCCGGGTACATGTCAAATTCCGGAAGATGACACTAATGTATCGTTTCAATTTTGATTCATGGCAACAAGGCATTGCTTTTGAACATATGTTCTAGCTAAAATAACTATGTATACGTCGCTCTTTCTAGTGGTTGTGATATTTTTTGGATTCACTTTATTTTCAACTTGTTAGAGTAGTCTCAAAAAGATCCAAACTAGGGCGTTAAGTCCACCCATTCTTAGATGCTAAGGGAAGTAACTCTAAAATCATGTACAGCGTTGGTAGATCTAAATTTGTGTTTTCAGTCATGATATCTAGATATCATCATACATGCCAACTTTCCCGATTTAGGTGGGATTCTCCCGATTTTACGTTTTTTTTTATCCCACTTCCCCATCGGGAGAGAAAAATTGCCCAATTTCCCGATTTGACAAAAATTCAGATTTTCAGTTTCCCTACCGCCGAATTTTGTTAATTGGGATAAAAATATCAGACTTGTTTAATCACTACACACAGATAAGTCTCATTGTTTACTTAGCATGCAGAGGTGTTAATTAGCCACAGGAAATCACTTCACGCTTGAATGCACGCAGTTGTCCAGGTACAGGTAGATTATAGCCTGGAGCAGTTAGGGGATTAATCTTTTCAGTTTGAAGGGGTATGCAAAGTGAAACATATAGATTAAGGGCTTAATTATTAGTCATTTTATTAAAAACAAAAATTAAAAACAATAAAATGATAATCGAACAATAAAATTGGAATCCAGAAAGATCGTTTTTTGAAAACGAAAATAGAAAATTTCAAAGCATAGCTGCTCATTTTATCTGCTAATAATAAAAATATTGTATAGTTTTCCAATTAAAAAAAAAAAAAATATTGGAAATAATTTAGATTAAATATCGCTCTTTATCATTCATTTTATAAAGGCTAGATTTTTCACAAATAAAAGTCTCAATAAAATCTTGAATCGAGGGATCGTGTCAAAACCGGAAGTGCTATTGATAAAGCATCTACCCATGGATAAAGTGTAAGTTTATCTTGTGGGTAGTTTTATTGATCTATAGTCTCAGATGATAAAAGAATTGTGGTTAGGAGGTTGATCTTACCATCAGGCACTTAAGGCGTGGACCCCTCACCCCTCCATTTTAGTCCCCCGCTTTCGCGAAAGCGAGGGGACATTAAATCTCATTCGTCTGTCTGTCAGTCTGTCCGTCTGTCCGTCACAAAAACCTTTAATATTGCCTATAACTTTTGATGCAATGAAGCTATGATTTTTATATTTCACATGTGAATTTCTTGTGACAAGACCTTTCTTTGGGTACCACCAAATTTGACCTTCTGACCTTGACCTTGGAGCTTGACCCACTTTACACAAAAATTTCGTACTTTTACTTTGGCCATAACTTTTGAATGGTAGATACTAGGACTTTCATATTTTAACATATGTATTTTTTGTGGCAAAGCCTTTCATTGGATACCAACAACCTTGACCTATTGACCTTGACCTTGGAGATTTCTGTACTTTTAAAAACTTTAACCTTGGCCATAACTTTTGAATGGTAAGGGATAGTGCTTTTAACTTCACATATGTAATCCTTGTGAGAATACCTTTCATTGGATACAAAGAACTACGACCCTCTGACGTTGACCTTGGAGTTTAAATTACTTTTAAAAAACAAACCTTGACCATAACTTTTAAAGGGTTAGGGCTAAGGCTTTCATGTTTATAATATTTAATCCTGTGACAGGACCTTTCATCGGATATCAAGGATGACCTTGGAGTTTGACCTACTTTTAATAAAAACCAGGTCAAAATTTTTGGAACAGATTAATCTCAATGAACTTTAAGACCTATTTGAACAGAACTTGTTTGAATATTGTTTTCAGAATATATACTAACTGTTAAAAAATTATTATGTGAGATTTGCATCACTTAATCTGATAACATTCGTTGAAGTTAGCTTCGTAATCTTTGATTGCCTATGTTTTCTTTTTAAATCTGGGGTCAACACACCTTTTTCCTACTTTAGCAGTCGAATATGCACTACTTGGTATCGAAAAAGTATTTCTACAGTATATATAAGCTTTATTTTTAGCTCTACTGGTCAGAGACCAGAAGAACTTATGCGATAGTAATGTGTCTGTCTCTTTGTGTGTAAACAATTTTTCAAAAAGCTATTAATACTATACTTTTTTTGCTGGCATGAAAAAGATCCGTCCCTGCTCAATGGCCCTGAGTGCCGTGTAGGACCAAATTTTCAACTCTCCACCGGCAAGTGGTTGCATCTAGATGTGAGTGAAAATTTCTGAAGAATGACATAAAACAAAAAAAAAAAACAATCAATCAATATCCTCTCCATGCCCCAAAAGATGCATTAGACATTTTTATAGGCACTTTTGATTAGCTCACCTCCACAAAGTTGGGGGGGATTATGTGATACCCTTGGCGTTTGCATCCAAGGTTAAGGATTTTGGAGCAGTTTTCTTTTTGAGATGCTATGCCCTACATTGATCAGATATGCATGCAAGATGCATCTAATGTGTTTCATTGCACTAGTCAAGGTTTCAGTTGATGCAATTTCAAATGAAATGACCAGATTAATGTTTTTGGAGCAGGTTAAAGTTTTTGGTGCAGGACTCATTTCCAAGTAACTATAAGCCCTATGTTGACCAAGCTTGCTTGGGTGATACATCTAAAAATTCAAACTACCAGGGTTGCTTCAGATGCTGGATTCAACCTACATTTTCAGGATGAGTGAACAGGCTAAAGTTTTTGGAGCAGGTTCATTCTAAAGTAACTATAAGCCCCATGTTGAACAAACTTGCATGGATGATACATCTAGGGATGCTCACTATCAGGCTTGCAGGTAGATTTTCCAGATGAGTGATTTAAATACTAAAATGCTTTCTTTGGTTGTTAGTATGGGAATTAAGGTTGCAACTGTTGCAGAAAAAATACATAACCCACAAAAGCAGGTTATGTACTATTTTTTTTCTGCAATAGCTGCAATGTTAATTCCCTTACTAACAAACAAAGAAAGCATTTTATTGTGTATATTTACATTTGTATTAAAAATCATTCAAAGTAAAATTAAATTTGTTTAAGTATTGTATTTAAGATGTATGTGTAACTGATGGAAGAGCCATTGTTCAAGAAATCGACGCACGTGGCTTGCTTATTGTTGTTCATGCACTGATTAATGGCAATGATCTTCATGAGAAATAAAGGAAAAAATATTTAGTGGATGTTAATAGGAGGGCCGTTCAAAAATTATGCAGACTCTGTTATTATTTACTCTTACAGACGTCATATAGTTATGAAATTTCACAGAAATATGTATTTTAAAGATTTCAATAAATTTTGGGCAAAATTTCAGTATTTTAAAAAAAATTCTACTAAAATTATCAGTATTTTGATATCGCTGATTGAGAGGAACGGAGCACGACAAAATCTGAGTCAAAAGCATGCGTAATTCAAAATTTAACTCAATAATTTTCTATAATTTGCGATATTTTTTGACAATTATCTCAAATGTATCTTTAAATTGTTCTGTTATTATGTATTTAGATTTCTGACATGATATTTGAAGTACTAACAGAAATATAGTGGTTGTTCTCTGCAGGGATTACAGTGAAAACGACTGTGAAAATGACGTTTCCTGAATTGACGGCGCACCACACTTTTGTTAAATTTTGTGTTATGCTCGAGATATTGCCAACACAGATCCAAAATATACATAATAACATATAGTTAACTAGGGTATTCATGATATTCATCAACAAATAGCAAATTGAAATTTTAGACCGTTAGACCTCTGTATAAAGGCTATACGAGAGGACGGGAAGAAGATTATCGAAGAAAACTTTATCCGGACTGTAAAGAACGTGATTGAGAGTCACCAATATCACACTATATCTCATAAATACCTGCAGTTTTTGATTTTAAAACAAAAAAGAATATTCTTTTCCCGTTTAATAGATTATAAGCTTGGCAGGAAATGGTGTTTGGATGTTAGCATCGTGAATCAGATTGAGAGGCTTTCGGGTTTTTGCAAATTATCTGACATTTTCAACTATCTTGATGCCCTGGCATATCCAACAAACTTGACTGATTTCTTAAATATCTTAAAACTGGGTCAAAGCTGTTAGGAGGTTAAGGGCATATGACAGAAACACACACACTCTCACACATATGCACACTTAAAACAGATAAAAAAGCAATACTCCATAGATCCTTGATCATAGGGAAAAAATATTAAAGGCATTAATATTTTGATTTAAATTTCAGATCCTCACATAAAAATCATTGGATTGCCTGAAGATGTAAAAAAATCTAAGGAACAAATTTTATCCATACTGGATACAAAAGTAAGTATATTTTGTATTTTAATACACTCATTTCAAAATGGCTTTGGCATAAAGTGATTCCCTTTTTAGCTCACCTTGACAAAGTCAACAAAAAAGTCAACAATAAATCAAAGAAGATAAAGATAGCGCAAATTTTGCGGCCAATTACTGCTAATACCGTATTTTGTTCTTAATATCGAATATCATGAATAGCACATTGGGTGTTTTACCTTGCACTAGCTTCATATAAATATATCACGTACAGTAATTTATATCGAAAGCTGTGGCTTCAAATAGAATGAACACATTTAAAAAGTAGTTCAAGATTTATTTATGCTATTCAAAAATAGTTGAAATTTGAAAACGATATATAAATTATAAAGATACATGAGAGTATATTTATTAGAAATTTAATTTTCATTTTGTACTTAATTATTATAATTCTTATATTTCAGCTTCTGTATTTCTAATATCCTTACTTATTTTGTTAGTTGTGTGTTAACATTGAGCATTTTTAGCTTCTTCTCTGGAACCACTGAACCAATTTCAACCACATTTGGTATACAGCATCTATAGGTAAAGGGAAACAATGAATTTCATGGTCCATAAAATTAATTCTTCAACAAATCTTCTGGTGCAAGGGTGGGGCTATATAGATCATATAGTGAAAATGCATTATTTCTTTGAAAATCTTCTATGCAAACTTCTGGGTAAAATTGTGAATTTTATAGCCCAAGGGGCAGGGGTAACTTAGTATAAAAATGTTAATAATATATATATTAATAAAGTTATAATATATATATTAAGTAAGCTAATTAAGTACTTAGTTATGATAAGAAAGAGGGCCTCTACCAAAATTGTGAATTTAATGGCCCCAGGGTCAGGAGTTCTGGTGTTAGGACGGGGCTCTTTTGATTATATACCGTAAATCTGGAAATTTTTACGTCGATTTTATTTTGCGAATTAGGGTCAAAATGGTGTTGATTAATTTTTACGTTTTAAAATTTTGCGAATTACCACTGTTTTGTTTACATTTTCTTATTGGTAATTTATTTTTAAGAAAAATATTTTTGCGAATGCATTGATCTCGCAAATTTGCTAAAAATTTATCTACAGCAAAAATTTCCAGATTTACGGTAGTGAAAATGCATTAATTCTTTGAAAATCTTCTTCTCTGCTCCAGGGTATTAAATGAACTAACTAAGTACATAGTTAAGATAAACAACAGTGCCTCTACCAAAATTTTGAATTTTATTGCCCCAGAGTCAGGGGTTCTAGTGTTAGGGCGGGGCTCTATTGATTATGTAGTGAAAATGCATTAATTCTTTAAAAATCTTCTTCTCTGCTTCTGGGAAATAAAGTAGCTTACCAAGTACATGATTGTGTTGAACAAGAGTGTCTCTTCCAAAATTGTGAATTTTATGGCCCCAGGGACAGGGGTTTTGGTGCTAGGTCGGGGCTCTATTGATTATTTAGTGAAAATGCATTAATTCTTTGAAAATCTTCTTATCTGCTCCAAGGTATTAAGGTAGGCCTGTACTTTCAAAATTTTCTGTCAAACTGATCATTTTTAGCTCACCTGAGCTGAAAGCTCAAGTGAGCTTTTCTGATCACCCATTGTCCGTCGTCCGTCAGACATAGCTAGACATAGCTGTCTGTCCGTCCGTCCGTCTGTTAACTTTTCACATTTTCAACTTCTTCTCAAGAACCATTGGGCCAATTTTAACCAAACTTAGTACAAAGCATCCTTGGGTGATAATCAGGGAGATAATCAAGAAAAGACAAAAATAGGGTGGGGTCATTAAAAAATCTTCTTCTCAAGAACCACTTGGCCAGAAAACCTGAAACTTAATTGGAAGCATCCTGAGGTAGTGTAGATTCTAAATTGTAGAAATCATGACCCCCGGGAATAGGGCGGGGCAACAATAGGGAATCCAAGTTTAACATTGAAATATATAGGAAAAATCTTTAAAAATCTTCTTCTCAAGAACCAGTGGGCCAGGAAAGCTGAAACATATGTTGAAACAACCTGTGGTAGCGTAGATTCTAAATTGTAAAAATCATGACCCCCGTGGATAGGGCGGGGCCACAATAGGGAATCCAAGTTTTTACATAGAAATATATAGGAAAAATCTTTAAAAATCTTCTTCTCAAGAACCAGTGGGCCAGGAAAGCTGAAATTTACGGGGAAGCATCCTATGGTGGCATAGAATTTAAATTGTTAAAATCATGACTACCTGGGGTAGGGCGGGGCCACAATAGGGAATCCAATTTTAACATAGGAATATTTAGGAAAAATCTTTAAAAATCTTCTTCTCAGGAACCAGTGGGTTAGGAAAGATGAAACTTTTGTGGAAGCATCCTAGGGTAGTGTAGATTCTAAATTGTAAAAATCATGACCCCCGCGGGTAGGACGGGGCCACAATAGGGAATCCAAGTTTTACATAGAAATATATAGGAACAATCTTCAAAAATCTTCTCAAGAACCAGCAGACAAGGAAAGCTGAAACTTTTGTGGAAGCATCCTAGGGTAGTGTAGATTCTAAATTGTAATAATCATGAGCACCTGTGGGTAGGATGGGGCCACAATAGTTAATCCAAGTTTTCCATAGAAATATATAGGAAAAATCTTTAAAAAACTTCTTTTCAAGAACCAGTGGGCCAGGAAAGCTGAAACTTACGTGGAAGCATCCTATGGTAGCGTAGATTCTAAATTGTTAAAATAAAGATGGGGGTTGGGAGGGGGTAGGGGGCCACAGTAGATGTAAGTAGAGGGGAAATCTGGTGAAGAGCTGCATCACCAAAGCTACTCAGGTGAGCGATGTGGCTCATGGGCCTCTTGTTTAACTTGAATACCTTGAATAACTCATGAACTAACTAGAACACCCATAAAAGACATATCTTTGCAAGTTAACTTTCATACAACATGTCTCAGACTACATACCTCTAAAAATTCAACAGCCAAAATTAAACATAAGGAAGTGTAACATCATATTTTATTTAGCTATGCACCAAATCACATCAAATTTATATTAAAACTTATGGAAACAAAAAACATTCATTTGCCAGGAGAGTATTTAAAATCTTCTCTGGAAAACATTAACAAATTGATTTTGAATCTGTCCACGTCTTTAAAAATAAAATCTCAAAATATCTTTATTTTTAATAATTCTCAAAATCTAAATTGTTTACATGCCATTTTTAGCTCTACTGGTCAGAGATCAGAAGAGCTTATGCGATAGTAATGCGTCCCCGTTCGTCCGTCTGTCTGTTCATCTGTCTGTCCGTCTGTCTAGCTGTCTGTGAACAATTTTTTCAAAAGGCTAATCCTCCTACAGTTTTGGTCTGATTTCAATACAACTTGGCATACAAGTAGACTACACTAAGATACATAATTCTGTGCATCGGTTTTTGATTTCAATGAACGATGTTGCCATGGTTACTAAAAATAGAAATTTCTGTGAAATTGTTTCAAAATGCTACTCCTTCTACAGTTTTGGTCTGATTTCAATATAACTTGGCACACAAGTAGACTACACTAAGATACATAATTCTGTGCATTGGTTTTTTATTTCAACGAACGGTGTTGCTGTGGTTACGAAAAGTATAAATTTCTGTGAAATTGTTTCAAAATGCTACTCCTCCTACAGTTTTGGTCCGATTTCAGAATAACTTGGCACACAAGTAGTCTACACTAAGATACATAATTTTATGTATCGGTTTTTGATTTCGACGAATTGTGTTACCGTGGTTACTAAAAATAGAAATTTCTGTGAAATTGTTTCAAAATGCTACTCCTCCTACAGTTTTGGTCCGATTTTAGAATAACTTGGCACACAAGTAGTCTACACTAAGATACATAATTTTATATATCGGTTTTTGATTTCGACGAATGGTGTTGCCGTGGTTACTAAAAATAGAAATTTCATGAAAAGCTTTTAAAATGCTACTCCTCCTATAGTTTTGGTATGATTTCAATATAACTTGGCACACACATAGACTATACTAAGATACATAATACTGTGCATCGGTTTTTATTTTGATGAGCTGCAAGGATCATTTTTTTTAAATTTTCAAGTCCCAACTGCTACATTTCTATTCCTTTGTTTTAAGTATAAACCAGTAGAGCTACAGTCTCAACAGAGACTTCTGGTTTCTTTTAAATTAGTAAGAATTATATCTAAGGTTAACAAAACCACAAACTTTATTATGATTGACCAGAAAATTTAACAAAACAGCCCTTTGAACACTTATACCCCCATTTTTAGCTCTACTGGTCAGAGACCAGAAGAGCTTATGCGATAGTAATGCGTCCAGTGTCTGTCCGTCTGTCTGTCCGTCTGTCTGTAAACAATTTTTCAAAACGCTACTCCTCCTACAATTTTAGTCTGATTTCAGTATTACTTGGCACACAAGTAGACTACACTAAGATACATAGAATAGTGCATCAATTTTTAATTTCTATGAACGGTGTTGCCATGGTGACTAAAAGTAGAATTTTCTGTGAAATTCCTTAAAAACGCTACTCCTTCTACAGTTTTGGTCTGATTTCAATATAACATGGCACACAAGTTGACTACACTAAGATATATAGAATAGTGCATCGGTTTTTGATTTCGATGAACGGTGTTGCCATGGTTACTAAAAATAGAATTTTCTGTGAAATTCCTTTAAAACGCTACTCCTTCTACAGTTTTGGTCTGATTACAATATAACTTGGCACACATGTAGACTACACTAAGATACATAGAATAGTGCATCAGTTTTTGATATCGATGAACGGTGTTGCCATGGTTACTAAAAATAGAATTTTCTGTGAAATTCCTTTAAAACGCTACTCATTCTACAGTTTTGGTCTGATTTCAATTTAACTTGGCACACAAGTAGACTACACTAAGATACATAGAATAGTGCATCGGTTTTTGATTTCAATGAACGGTGTTACCATGGTTACTAAAAATAGAATTTTCTGTGAAATTCTTTTAAAACGCTACTCCTTCTACAGTTTTAGTTTGATTTCAAAATAAGTTGGCACACAAGTAGACTACACAAAGATACATAAAATAGTGCAATGGTTTTTGATAAGTACAAACCAGTAGAGCTACAGTCTCGACAGAGACTTCTGGTTGGAATATCAAGTATTTCAATCATTTTTTACAAAATTTAGAACGAAAGTAAAATTTAAATAGGTGATATAGGCCTAAAATCTATAAATTATAGATGTCAAGTTAGTTTGTTGAAAAAAAAAATAAGAAGGGTTTAGGTTTGTAAAGCCAATTCAGAATTTTGTGTCTGTGTATGTGCTAAAAGCATATAAATCCTACATGTATGGACAAAGTGTAAAGTGTTAATTTCCATAAATAGTATATATTAAATGTATGTATTCAAATTGACACTATAATTAATAAATATATACTTATTTAATTATTTTCAAGCAAGGTTTCACTATTAGATTTATGTTGACCGGAAGTAAGGTAATAAAATGAGTCCATGCATTGGAACCATGTGGTTGTTGTTCATTTTTCAATGAGAATTATGGCTATCCGTTGAGAGACCAACATTACAATTGGCGACAAGGATAAATTAAATTTAAAAAGAACTGTATGTAAACAATGGCGTCATTTTTGATTGACTTACCGTCAGTGAAAAGTTTCTATGTTCAAGGTGATTCTACAACTATAAGCACACGCTGGCAAAAGTGACTTCGTTCATTTGAAATTTATTGCACCGGTAAAGGGGTAACAGATACTGAACAGACTGTGTATTCAGTTATTAAGAAACAGTTCAATGATTATTTCGTTCCTCAAGAAAACGTACCTTATGAGAGACATTTATTTAGAAATATGGTACAGAAGTTGGACGTTTCGTCCAATTTATTACACATCTATGGCAACGAGTAGAATTCTGTAAATTTGGACAACAAGGGGAAGAACAAATCAGGGACCAAGTAATAGAGAAATGTACTTCTCATCACCTCAGAAGGAAGCTTCTTGAAAAGAGTAGGATTTGACATTAGAACAATTAAGGACAATTTCAAGAGCCTTTGAATCGAGTGAGAAGCAGGCAAAGTTTATCGAGTTGGGGAGTAGTGACAAAGTAGACTCAAATGTGAATTATGTAGTTAAATCTAGAAATGCAAAACAGTGAAAGTAGTAACTAAATACATAGTTATGATGAGCAAGAATGCTTCTACAAAATTTGATAAGTTCATGGCCCCAGGGTCAGGGGTTCTTATGTTGGGGGGGGGGAGGGGGCTCTATTGATTATATAGTGAAAATACATTAAATCTATGAAAATCTTTTTCATCGCTCCTGGGTAATAAGCAGATGAACTACCTATTTAGTTTTTTTTTTTTTTTTTTTTTTTTTTTTTTTTGAAACTTTCACACATATCACAAGCATTACTGTCTGAATATATGTACAATCAAAATCAAACAAGACTAATTATATTTGAAACATACAAAATTAGTGTAAAAGTTTATTAAGAGAGAGAGAGAGAAAGAGAGGGGGTAGGGGAGAGGGAGGTAAGCTCTATCTTTACATATTGTGCCCTAAAACAAATTCAGTTTTCTTTAAGCTTACCATATGAAAAAGAAAAAAAACAGAAAGGGGGAGCTAAGGAAAGACTAGTGCAGTGCAGTTTTGAGGGATTTACTAATAACATATTAAAGAAATTGAAAAAATAAACTGATGATAATAATTACAAAGAAGGTAAATTAATTAAAGTATAACATTCCATTTCTGCCAGAAAGTATTAAAATCTGTCAGTTTTTTATCATCTTTTAAAGTGTGTTTTAAAACTTTAAAATATGAATTAAATAAATTTAAAAGACCTTGGATAGATGGACAGGTATTCTGACAACGAACTTTATAAATATAATTCTTCATTAATATCAACATAGTGTTCAAGTATTCTGAATTTTCATTTTCGTCTTTTTCACCAAAAATAAATAATTTTGCATTGAAATTCAATTCAATGTCTTTGGTTTGACATAAACGTATGAATTTTTTTAAAAATTGCTGAACAACATTACATTCCCAGATTAAATGATAAATTGTTTCCTCTTCATCTTCACAAAAAGTGCAATACTTTGTGTCGGATTTACCTATTTATACATGAGACTATTTGTAGTTAGAATATAATGATTAACTCTGTATTGAAACCATTGTAATTTACAATCCCGTGTCACAAGGAATGGAAGACTATAAATTGTTTTCCACTGTATATCGGTTATTTCAAAATATCAAGCCCACTTATTTTTACCAGAAGGTTTGATAACTGGTTTATTTAGAATATCATACATAGGTTTTGATCCTTTCCTATTTAGTTATGATGTGCAAGGGATCTTTCAGTATTGTGAATTTCAAGGGGGGGGGGAGGGGGAGGGGGGTACCATAGAGGGGGAGGGGCTCTACTTATACACTGAAAATGAATTGTTTGAAATCTGCTCCTTGGTATTAATCAAACATTTTTGATAATCAAGTGAGCTTTTTCAAAAATTGTGGAACGTATAGACCTATGGTCAGGGATTCATGTGTGGTAGGGGCACTTATCATTGCTGAATATTACTGATTAGTTGAAATGCATTTTTTGTACCCCTACTCTGCCTGTGGGTATTAAGTAAAAAAACTAAGCAATTGCTAAGTGTATAGTTATGATTAGTAATGGTGCCTCTTTCAAAATTGTGAATGCCATATCATCTAGCTTAAAACATGAACCAAGTTCAATCATTTGAAAGTTGTTGCATGATGCTTAGGTGACCTAAAAGGCCCATGGGCCTCTTGTTCAATTTTGAGATGAAAATTTCATTATCACTCCCTTTTTTAGGTCACCTGAGTTAACTCAGGTGACCTATTGCTATCCGTTTTCACCCGTCATGTTCGCCATGCGTCGTTGACGTCTTGCGTTAACATTGGAACATATTCAGCTTCTCCTCTGAAACTACTGAACCAATTTCAACCAATTTTGGCATATAGCATCTATGGGTGAATGGGAACAAAATCTATGAATTTCATGGTCTCTGTCCCCCTGGGGACTGGGGGTGGGGCAAAAACCACTAAGATTAGTGCAATCTTTAAAAATCTTCTTCTTTACTCCTGGACATCAAGCAGTCAAACTGTTGGTACGATTGTAATGAGCATTGAATCCTCCACCAAAATTGTGAAATTCATGGCACCAGGGTCAGGGGTTCTAGTGCTAGGGTGGGGCTAAATAGGTTATATAGTGAAAGTGCATTATTTCTTTGAAATTCTACTTTTCTGCTCCTGGGCATTAAATAAACGAACCAAGTGCATAGTTGAGTTGAAAATGACTGCCTCTTCCAAAATTGTGAATTTCATGGCCCCAGGTTCAGTGGTTCTACTGCTAGGGCAGGGCTATATAGATTATAAAGTGAAAATGCATAAATTCTTTGAAATTCTTCTTCTCTGTTTGTTGGAATTATGTAAACTAATCAAGTGCTTAGTTATGTTGAATCAGGCTGCCTCTTCAAAAATTGTTAATCTAATGGCCCCAGGGTTAGGGTTTCTAGTGGCAGGGCAGGGCTATATAGAATATATAGTGAAAATGCATAAATTTGAAAATCTTTCTCTGATCCCGGCATTAAATAAAGTACCAAGTACATAGTTATGCTGAATAAGGCTGCCTCTTCCAAAATTGTGAATTTCATGGCCCCAGGGTCAGGGCTTCTAGTGCTAGGGTGGGCTCTATTGATTATATGGTAAAAATGAATTATTTCTTTGAAAATCTTCTTCTCTGCTCCTGGGCATTAAATAAACTAACCAAGTGCCTAGTTATGTTGAGTAAGGCTGCCTCTTCCAAAATTGTGAATTTCATGGCCCCTGGGTTGGGGGTTTATGTGTTAGAGTGGGGCTCTATTGATTATATAGTGAAAATGCATAAATTCTTTAAAAATCTTTTTTTCTGCACTTGGGTATTAAACCAATGAACTATGTACATAGTTATGAGGAGGAAGGATGCCTCTTTGAGCTTTGTGATTTTCAGGGCCCCTGAGTCAGGGCTTCTTGTGTTAGGATGGGGCTCTAATGTTTATAAAGTGAAAATGCATGAATTTTTTGAAAATCTTTTCCTTTGCTCCTGAGTATTATGCCAATGATCTTATTATATATTTATGAAGAAGAAAGCTGCTTCTTCCAAAATTGTTAATTTTCTGGTCCCTGGGAGGTACTTGGGGTGGGGGGATACATAGTCTGAAAATAATTTAATGCTTTGAAATCTGCACTTTGGTATTAATCAACAAGATGATGAAATAAAAATAAAAAAAATTCCAAAATTTTGAAAGATGTGGCCCTGGAGTCAGTGGTTCCTGTGGGATGGGGTGCACAACTGATAAAGTGGAAGTGCATTTTCTCTTTGTTACTCTGATCTACCTGTGGATGTTAAGTAACCAAAGTAAGCATGCTAAGTGTATAGTAACAGTCTGTTATGATAAGCAGTTTTGCCTCTTTGAAAATTGTAAATTTCATGGCCTCTGGATTAAAACATGAATCAAATTCAATTGTAAGTTGGAAAGTTGTTACATGATACTCAGGTGACCAATAAGGTCCATGGGCCTCTTGTTTGGCATTTATTAAATATCCGAATGATTTTCATTATTTGATCGTTGGTCCATTCGACTGAAATGTTGACTATTCGTTTACATCCTTAATTTTTATTGTGTTACATTATACAGAGGTGACTATTTAGGCCCGTTGACCTTTTGTATTATATTATTACAGCTTTTTTAGACGATTCAAGATAGATAATTCCATATATTTTCCTAATTTCAGATCAATAGAGTAACATTGAAAATGGATGTGTCATTCACAGACCATTCACATGTCATTGGAAAAGGAGGCAATAATATAAAGAAGGTCATGCAGCAAACTGGATGCCACATTCACTTTCCAGACTCTAATCGTGGAAACAGCATTCAAGAAAAAAGCAATCAGGTATAAGGATAGAGGTTTTGAGATCAAGATATTTTATAGAGAAACATTTGATTTTAACAGAGAAATACCAACCAGAAATTAACCCATTAGCAAGTTGCTTTTTTGTGTCACCTGCAGAGCAGAGCAGCACTAAAGAATCACTTAACCTGGTGTCTTTCTGTCACATCTTGTATCTCATGAACTGTAAGAGATATGGACTTAATATTTTACACGTTTATTGCTTGGCACTATGGCATTTGCAAATTGCCATGGTTACCGACCTTCTGACTCCTGTCTTTGTATTTTGACGTACTTTACTAAAAAGATAAAGGTGCCAATATACAAGGGGTGATCAAAAAGTTCGTGAACTAATTCTATATTTACAAAACCACAGTTTAGATCAGAATGAAATTTAACACACATAGAGTCACATGATCTATGAATAGCATATGTAATGGAACGTTTTAACGCGTGTTTGTGACGTCACAATGTGAAAATGATGTCGTAAGGTATATCACTTTTGATTGGTTGACTCAGTCATATTCAAGAAATGAATGGCTGTAAAGTTAAATGTATATCTTGGAAATTCATTTGCAGAAGTTTATTATAATCTGTACACGGTTTATGAATACAACATACTCGCCAGAAGTTTTGTCATTAATTGGATTGATTGGTTTTAGTGAAGGAAGGGAGATGTTTAAAAATGTTTTTTCTGTTGCCCAGTGAAAGCAAACTTGAAAAGAGATGTGTCCTTTGTTAAGCAATTTGATATGCAAGATCGCCAACTTCCAGGTAGAAAAATAGATGAATATCTTTACAGTAAAACTCGGTTACAGCGAAGTCCTTGGGACCTTTGAATTTAATTCGTTATATCCGTAATTCGTATACGAATTCGTATAACCATTATAGCGAATTCGCAATATGCATGTTTTCTTTCAAGTGTTACTACCAACTATGTTAGTGAAGCAAATATAACAAAACATATCTTCGATAACTAAGCTTTTCTTATGAATTGAGTTTTATATACAAATGCTAAAAGAAAATAAAGTAAGTTCAATTTATCATTTTTTTAATAATCTTTGAAAGTTTGTTATAAAAGATATAAATTTCATTATATTTAACCTCAGCAGGACTCAAAATCAGTTCGCTATATCCGTAAATTCGTTATATCAGAGTTCGTTAAAACAGTAAAATTGTACAAAGATTTGTTAAGAATTTTGCCGGGGACTCAGAAAAACTTCGCTATATCCGTGTTTGTACTAAACAAGTTTTACTGTACAATGTTAAATTTTTATAAAACTATTAGACAAGGAATCAGTTTCAAAATTTAAATTTGGCTTTTGGGAACTACTCAGCATGATACATCATGCCATTGACCCTCTTATAAGTCGGTACAATTTTTTGCCAAAATCTGGTGACAATTTGAAGTAAATCCATTGAAGTTTTAACCTGATTTCAATTAATTTTTTTTTTTTTTCGAAATGACACTGATATTTAATCCTAAATTAAATTTTAAAAAAGGCAATGCTCACTTAAAATACAAATAAAATTTTTAAAATATGTAAATACTTGTACTTTATATAAATAATCTAAGAATACATAATTTATCTTATATATCCAGACATTTTCTTTAATAATCGTCGGAAATTCAAATAAGATAATACCTTTTAGCCTCCAGAAAAATACCAATCTCTTTATGACTCGCCTGTAAGTCAGACATAGTTTTAGACCAATATTTAACTCCCAAAATACCGACTTATAGGCGAGTATGTACGGTAGATTCTAAATTGTCCAATTATGACCCCTGGGGTAGGGCGTGGTTACAATTGGTTTTACAAAGGGGGAAATCTGTTAAAGAACAGCATGGCCAAAGTTTCTCGAGTGAGGGATGTGGCCCATGGGCCTCTTGTTTTGTATCCAATAAGCAGTATCCAAGAGGACTTGGACTTGATGTACCCAATATATAACCAAATGTGTGTCAGTCCGTCTGTAAACTTTTCACATTTTTGACTTTTTCTCAAGAACCACTGGACCAATTTCAACCAAACTTGCCACAAAGTATCCTTGGGTGAAGGGCATTCAAGTTTGCTCAAATGGAGGGCCACGCCCCATTCCAAGGGGAGATAATTGATAATTACTGAAAAATTAATGGCAATCAAAAATCTTCTTCTCAAGAACCAGTTGGCCAGGAAATATGAATCTTATGTGGAAACATCCTCAGATAGAGTAGGTTTAAGTTTGTTCAAATCATGACCCCCGGGGGGTAGGGTGAGGCCACAATGGATGATCAAAGTTTTACATAGGAATATGTAGGAAAAAATCTTTAAAATCTTCTTGAGAACAGCAAAGTCATGATTGGTCATATTTATGTGGAAGCATCTTCAGGTAGTGTAGATTCAAGTTCAAATCATGACCCCTGGGGGTAGGGTGGGGCCACAATGGTCGATCAAAGTTTTACATACCATATTTGGCCGAGTATAATATGCATTGATGTAAAATACACACCCCCTTTTGAGTCTGAAAGAGGGGAAAAGAGGCAGTTCGGATGTATTATACGCAACAAAAAAATTTACCAAGGGGATGTTCTGAACTTTGAAAATTGCGGTAATTTGTTATGAAAATAGGCGCGAAGATTAAGTGTCAAAAATTTACAGGACAAACTTTTTTTTTCAAATACATTTATAATTTCTCTTAATCCTGAATTTCCATATCGAGGCAATCTGGAGAAAATTATTTTATTTACTCATTTATTTCAACAAAGCACAAGATAATGTTGTGTAAAGGTATTGACAGAGTTTATTTATTTATTTTTTTTGTAAGCATACGGTGATTTTGAAATAATACATCGCCAATTTCTTTGGTGAAATAGTTTTATCTCAACAGAGCATGAGATATTGTTAATTTTTAACAGTTGTCATATTTAATTTTGGTTCTAGGTAATCATGCTGAAAATTATGTTACAATACTGTAACAGGACACGAAATTGAAACATCAAAATATTTAGAAGACTACAGCTTTCCTCTTCTGAATCGTTGCGGATATCTTATTTTCTACAGAGCACGAATAAATAATAACACTTAAGTTTTAGCATACTTCATATTTCATTTGTCAACTCTCAATCATTTAAACAAGAGGCCGATAAGAATAAGATCAGGTAAAATACATTTAATGTGTTTAATTGTTTAATGTGTCTTAATCAACACACGCTCACACATGCGAAAGGCCATAAACCGACCCCCGATTTTTAACAAAGAAAATAATCAAAGCAATTAAAAAGACAGTAAATAATCAGTGCTCTAACTGTAAAAACATTGCTTTGGAGTTGGTAGACAAATAATTGCCTTGAGGGGTGTTGAGAGGTAATGATCAAGTGACCATCACACGTGTTCACAACATTGGATTGCATCCTAGTGGAGAGAATCCTAGGGGACAGACCATACACTCTTCTGAACAATGTCAACAGTCCAGTGTTTTCCAGCAAATCCACAAAAGAAATCATCAATGAGTACTTTCTCCTTTCACTGAGACGTATAGAGGGATGTTTATGTTGCAGTGAATTTTCACTAAGTTATTTAAAACTTAAAATAATTTTTTATTATATTGTATATATATTTCATTAAAAAAAATGCATATTACTTTGTCTGGCAGGTAAGGTACATATGCACTATGATTACAGAAGCACGTGGCAATGGAATGTGTGAACATCTAAAAATAACATCGGTAAGGGCGGCTTACACGGAAACAATAAACATACAGCTCAAATTAATTTTAACTTGCTTTTTCATGTCATTATAGTATCAAAAGACTATGAAAGTGACACTTTTAATAAGTGTATTTTCCAACCATAACTTTCTGAAGTTTAAAATATGGCGATAAACAAAAGAAATTGCATATGTCTCTAGGTAATGCTATGGTATGTTCGTATGGCAGCCATGTTTCACCTGAAAGAAAAACTTATCAAAATCCCATTGTGATGTAAAATACCCACTCCTTTCTCACAGAAATTTATTTTAGGAAAAAAGTGTGTATTATATTCTGCCAAATACTGTAGGAATATATAGGAAAAAATCTTTAAAAATCTTCTACTTGAGCACAGCAAAGCCATAATTGGTTATATTTATATGGAATTATCCTCAGGTTGTGTACCGTATATACTCGCCTATAAGTCGGTATTTTGGGAGTCAAATATTGGTCTAAAACTCTATGTCTGACTTATAGGCAAGTCATAAGGAGATTGGTATTTTTCTGGAGGCTGAAAGGTATTATCTTATTTGAATTTTCGATAATATATATAAGATAATTTATGTATTCTTAGATTTTATATATAAAGTACAAATATTTACATATTTTAAAAATTTTATTTGTATTTTAAATGAGAATCCCCCTTTTTATGGCGTCGGGCTTGCCCGATCATCATCTAGCGATTAGTCAGGTTTACGCGACCGCACGTGTCAGTGGATGCATCCGCAATAGAAAATAGCAACAGCTGTAAACCAATTTCTTTTAAAATGTTCACAATGAATAATAGCTTGAATATAAAATTAAATCAATTGTATCGTCAATTAATTCTACTACAAAACAACGATATTATGTATAATTTTTACGCAAGAAAAATGTTATGGTTGTTGCGGATGAATTTCTACTGAGAGGGTGCGTCGAATGACATGAATCACATTTTGAAGATTGTCGACCAAAAAATAGGTCACAGTAACCTATTTTTAGCTCTACTGGTCAGAGACCAGAAGAGCTTATGCGATAGTAATGCGTCCGGCGTCCGTCCGTCTGTCTGTCTGTCTGTCTGTCTGTCCGTCTGTCTGTCCGTCTGTCTGTAAACAATTTTTCAAAACGCTACTCCTCCTACAATTTTAGTTTGATTTCAGTATTACTTGGCACACAAGTAGACTACACTAAGATACATAGAATAGTGCATCGATTTTTGATTTCGATGAACGGTGTTGCCATGGTTACTAAAAATAGAATTTTCTGTGAAATTCCTTAAAAACGCTACTCCTTCTACAGTTTTTGTCTGATTTCAATATAACTTGGCACACAAGTAGACTACACTAAGATACATAGAATAGTGCATCGATTTTTGATTTCGATGAACGGTGTTGCCATGGTTACTAAAAATAGAATTTTCTGTGAAATTCCTTTAAAACGCTACTCCTTCTACAGTTTTGGTCTGATTTCAGTATAACTTGGCACACAAGTAGACTACACTAAGATACATGGAATAGTGCATCGGTTTTTGATTTCGATGAACGGTGTTGCCGTGGTTACTAAAAATAGAATTTTCTGTAAAATTCCTTAAAAACGCTACTCCTTCTACAGTTTTTGTCTGATTACAGTATAACTTGGTACACAAGTAGACTACACTAAGATACATAGAATAGTGCATCGGTTTTTGATTTTGATGAACGGTGTTGCCATGGTTACTAAAAATAGAATTTTATGTGAAATTCCTTTAAAACGCTACTCCTTCTACAGTTTTGGTCTGATTTCAATATAACTTGGCACACAAGTAGACTACACTAAGATACATAGAATAGTGCATCAGTTTTTGATTTCGATGAATGGTGTTGCCTTGGTTACTAAAAATAGAATTTTCTGTGAAATTCCTTAAAAACGCTACTCCTTCTACAGATTTTGTCTGATTTCAATATAACTTGGCACACAAGTAGACTACACTAAGATACATAGAATAGTGCATCGGTTTTTGATTTTGATGAACGGTGTTGCCATGGTTACTAAAAATAGAATTTTCTGTAAAATTCCTTAAAACGCTACTCCTTCTACAGTTTTTGTCTGATTTCAGTATAACTTGGTACACAAGTAGACTACACTAAGATACATAGAATAGTGCATCGGTTTTTGATTTCGATGAACGGTGTTGCCATGGTTACTAAAAATAGAATTTTCTGTGAAATTCCTTTAAAATGCTCCTCCTTCTACAGTTTTGGTCTGATTTCAATATAACTTGGCACACAAGTAGACTACACTAAGATACATAGAATAGTGCATCGGTTTTTGATTTCGGTGAACGGTGTTGCCATGGTTACTATAAATAGAATTCTCTGTGAAATTCCTTTAAAACACTACTCCTTCTACAGTTTTGGTCTGATTTCAAAATAAGTTGGCACACAAGTAGACTACACAAAGATACATAAAATAGTGCAATGGTTTTTGATAAGTACAAACCAGTAGAGCTACAGTCTCGACAGAGACTTCTGGTTGATATTTAGGGCCCCGCAAGGATTTGCGGGTGCCCTATAGTAATCACTCTGTCCGTCCGTCTGTCCGTCTGTCTGTCTGTCCGTCTGTCACTCTTCCGTCCACAAATTTTCTGTTTTTGTCTAATAACTTTTTTTATGGTTGCCCAATCAAGTTCAAATTTGGTATGGTAGTTCAGTAGGCAGAAATACATAGTTTGATGATAAGTTTGGTTCTCTATGTCTTCTGGTTTGGAGCTGGGGTGGTGGGGTAGATTCCTTAACTATGCATAAGAATGAACGGGCAACTTTTTTTGTGGTTGCCCAATCAAGTACAAATTTGGTACGGTAGTTCAGTAGGCAGAAATACATATTTTGATGCTAAGTTTGGTTCTCTATGTCCCATGGTTTGGAGCTGGGGTGGTGGGGTAGATTCCTTTACTTTATATAAGAATGCATTGGCAAAGAGAGATAACTGCTAAAGATATTCTCATTGTAAACTGAATGCTGCTAGGAGTCCCTTGGGATTAATTAGCTTTCCTCCTGAAGAAAATCCAGAGCATTATCTTTATCTGTCACATTGAGATTAATTACAACCTCTGTCTGCAAATGATGTTTGTTTTGAAGTTAAATCAATTTGGAATGCTATGAACACTCTGAAATGTGGATTTAAATATAAATTTTTAGCTCACCTGAGCCGAAGGCTCAAGTGAGCTTTTCTGATCACATTTTGTCCGGCGTCCGTCTGTCTGTCCGTCTGTCTGTCCGTCTGTCCGTCTGTCTGTAAACTTTTCACATTTTCGACTTCTTCTCAAGAACCGCTGGGTCAATTTCAACCAAACTTGCCACAAAGTATCCTTGGGTGAAGGGGATTCAAGTTTGTTCAAATGAAGGGCCACACCCTTATTCAAGGGGAGATAATTAGGAATTAATGAAAATTTGGTGGTATATTTTAAAAATCTTCTTCTCAAGAACCACTGTGCCAGGAAAGATGAATCTTATGGGGAAACATCCTCAGATAGTGTAGATTCAAGTTTGTTCAAATCATGACCCCCGGGGGTAGGGCGGAGCCAAAATGGCCGACCAAAGTTTTACATAGAAATATATAGGAAAATTCTTTAAAAATCTTCTTCTCAAGAATGACAAAGCCATTATTCATCATATTTATATGGAAGCATGCTCAGATAGTTTAGATTCAAGTTTGTTCAAATCATGACCCCTGGGGGTAGGGCGGGGCCAAAATGGCCGACCAAAGTTTTACATAGAAATATATAGGAAATTTTTTAAAAATCTTCTTCTCAAGAATGACAAAGCCATAATTCATCATATTTTATGGAAGCATGCTCAGGTAGTGTAGATTCAAGTTTGTTCAAATCATGACCCCCGGGGGTAGGGCGGGGCCAAAATGGCCGACCAAAGTTTTACATAGAAATATATAGGAAAATTCTTTAAAAATCTTCTTCTCAAGAATGACAAAGCCATAATTCATCATATTTATATGGAAGCATGCTCAGGTAGTGTAGATTCAAGTTTGTTCAAATCATGACCCCCGGGGGTAGAGCGGGGCCAAAATGGCCGACCAATGTTTTACATAGAAATATATAGGAAAATTCTTTAAAAATCTTCTTCTCAAGAATGACAAAGCCATAATTCATCATATTTATATGGAAGCATGCTCAGGTAGTGTAGATTCAAGTTTGTTCAAATCATGACCCCCGGGGGTAGGGCGGGGGCAAAATGGCCGACCAAGGTTTTACATAGAGATATATAGGAAAATTCTTTAAAAATCTTCTTCTCAAGAATGACAAAGCCATTATTCATCATATTTATATGGAAGCATGTTCAGGTTGTGTAGATTCAAGTTTGTTCAAATCATGACCCCCGGGGGTAGGACGGGGCCAAAATGGCTGACCAAAATTTTACATAGAAATATATAGGAAAATTCTTTAAAAATCTTCTTCTCAATCATTTTCTAAAAAATAGCAAATCCATGATTGGTCATGGGACTACTTTTGGATTTAAACTTTACAATAAAAAGCCATTTTATACTAGTCCTACCCTTGGTGCTCAGGTGAGCGATGTGGCCCATGGGCCTCTTGTTATTATTTATTTTTGTTTGATAGTTATGATTTCATTGAATTCTAAAAAAAAAAAAAGAAATAGATTAAAGAAGATTTTTTGATTTACTTTTTTTTCACTTTTTTCACTTTTTTTTTAAAGAATATTATTAATTTTTAATGTAGTTGTATAAAAACCCCATTCTATCATTAATACTGAAAAAGTTCTTATTGTAAATTTAGAAGAAAATCATGAGAGAGGTGCAATTAATCCCTTGGGATTAATTATCTAGCCTGCTGCAGAAAATTTAGTAGGCTTTTCTTTATCTGTCACTTTAAGATTAATGAAAACCTTTGTCTGCAACTGCTGTTTGTTTGAAGTTAAGGTCAAGCCTTCATGATATTTGCATTCATTGAAGGCTGGCATTTTATATAACACAAGCTTCATAATTGTTTAAATATACATTCAATGTTAAGTTGTTCTTTACTGCCTAACGTAAATACAAGGATATTATTTTCAGGTTTTTGAATATTCAGGAATTAATTATCTTGAAATTTTTTAAGTATACAGTTGCTGTTGCTTATTCTTCGTACATTTATTAATCATTCTGTAAGCTGCACCCTTTTAATTCTACCCCATGGCGGGGCCCTTGCTGACTGGTCAGTTTTCTAGTTTATGGCTAGATTTAAGTATCTCAGGTACTTATTGGCTTAGAATCATCAAACTTTGTCTGTAGATGCATCTTGGATTTTGGAGAACGTCAACCAAAAAGTTGGTCACCATGACCTTCTTTCGACATTTTACAGCTATATTTAGGTATTTTGGGTACCTATTGGCTTAGAAGCATCAAACTTTGTCAATTGAAGCATCTTGGGTTTTTGGAGAATGATGATGGAAAAGTAGGTCACGGTGACCTACTTGTGACATTTTATGGCTATATTTAGGTATTCTCAGGTACTTATTGGCTTAGCATTATCAAACTTTGTCAGTTGATGCATGTTGGGTTTTTGGAGAATAATGACCATCAAGTAGGTCACTGTGGGTCTCAAGTACTTTTTACTTTTCAATCTTTGTCTATTAATGCATCTTATGTCCTCAGAAAATTTCACTCAAAAAGTAGGTCAGCATGACCCTCTTAAAGTATTTTATAGTTACATTGAAATATATTCAGTCCTAACTGGCTAAGAATCATCCATCTTTGTCAGTTGATGTATCTTGGGTTTTAGGATAGATTGTTTAATTTATCAGAAGAGTGATTCAGGACCCTTGGGCTTCTTGTATAAGTCTGAATTATGTTGTAATTATTTGTAATGTCTTGGAAGAAACTAATAAAACATACTATGAAAGGAATAATGTATATCGTAAGTGATATTAAACTGCTTAAGTTTTGTCAAAATGAATCAATGTAAAAAGTATCAATATGCAAAAAGCTTCTAGCCAAAAACTTTTGTTGCCTGTGCACACATAATTTGTAGTACAATGTAAGTGTTCAATTTTCCAATCAAAGCCCCGAAAAAACATATTTGTATATTTTCAGGATAAAACCATGCCTATTCAGTCCCCAACAATAAAAACATGGGAAATTTATCTGTTATTTATTTTTTTTTTTAATTTCATATGTGAATTTTGTTGAGTCGCGATATATATGCAAGCCAACAACATATTGATTTATTATCATAGTGAAATGCATTATACAGTAATAAAGTTATACAAATGATGGCCTATCGGTTTAGCTTATATATGACACTGTAATTAAAGAGATGATAATAAACTGTTACACATTTACATGAAATACATTTAGCTCACCTCAATGAAGTTGGGGGAGCTTATGTAATACCCTTGGCGTTGGTGTCAGTGGCGGCATCGGCGTCCCAGGTTAAGGTTAAGTTTTTTGGAGCAGTTTTCTTTTTAAGTACTTCTATGTCCTGTATTTCTCAGACATGTATGTAAGATACTTCTAGTGTATTTCATTGTACCAGTCAAAGTCTCAGATGCTGCAATTTCAGCAAAGGAATGACCAGGTTTAAGTGTTTGGAGCAGGTTAACTTTTTTGGTGCAGTTTTTGTTGTATGTCTCATTTCCAAGGAACTGTAAGCCCTATGTTGACCAAACTTGCAAGGATGATACATCTAAGGATGCACATTACCAGGCTTGCTTCGGATGCTGAATCTGACCTACATTTTTTGGTTGAGTGAACAGGTTAATGTTTTTGGTGCAGGTCTAATTTGCAAGTAACTATAAGCCCTATGTTTACCAAACTTACATGGATGATACATCTAAGGAAGTACACTACCAGACTTGCTTCGGATGCTGAATCTGACCAACATTTTCTGGTTGAGTGAACAGGTTAATGTTTTTGGTGCAGGTCTCATTTCCATGTAACTATAATCCCTATGTTGACCAAACTTGCATGGATGATACATCTAAGGATGCACATTACCAGTCTTGCTTTGGATGCTGAATCTGACCTTCATTTTCCGGTTGAGTGAACAGGTTCAAGTTTTTGGTGGAGGTTTCATTTCCAAGATGCTATGAGCCCTGTAATGACCAAATTTGCATGGATGGTACATCTTAGGATGCATACTACCAAACTTGCTTCAGATGCTGAATCTGACCTACATTTTCCGGATGAGTGAACATGCTAAAAGTTTTTGGTGCAGGTTAAGTTACAATGAGCCTTATAATGACTTAACTTGCATGGATGATGCATCTTAGGATACATACTACCAGACTTGCTTTGGATGCTGAATCTGATCTACATTTTTTCTGGATGAGTGAAGAGGTTAAATTTTTATGCAGGTTTCATTCCTAAGTAACTATTAGCCCTATGTTGTGCAAACTTGCATGGATGATACATCTTAGGATGCACACTAATGGACTTGCTCCAGATGCTGAATTCGACATACATTTTCAAGATAATGGACCAGGTAAAAGTTATGGATGCAGGTCTATTACCAAGAAACTATAAGGCTTATATAAATCAAACTTGACCAAATGATGCATCAAGGGATGAGAACTCTCAAACTTGCTTCAGATGCTGGATTTTAATCACATTTTCGTGATGAAGAACTAGTTTAAAGTTTTTATATAGGTTTATTTCAAAGTATCAGATCAAAATTGCATAAATTTTGCATTTTTGGATGTACACTTTTTGTTGGGTAATTGTGTGACTTTTCCATACTTAAAGACAACATTTGTTGAGGTGATCAGTGTAAGCTGAATTAAAATTTTGCCATTGAAAATTTGATGAAGAAGAAAAAAACAGATGTTTGGGAGTTATAGGGCGATATACTGGCTTGCAACTGGTATTAAAAGAACATTGCTGGTACACCCCCCCCCCCCCCTCCTTCATCAGTAGCCAGGATTTTTGGCATACGGTTTTGATAAAACTTGGGTTTTTTCCTCTAGTTCTGATTTGGATTCGGTACACTCGGTCGACCAATCAGCAATCGTTTTTTGTAAATGACGTTATTTGCGTTCAGGATACTTCCTGACTCTTTAATCTCGGGAATGAAAAACAACGATCCGTAAGATAACATGCAATTCTATGAATAGCTATGGTGTCAACCAGTATCTTCTAAATATGTGATTTTAAGAATCTATATTGAAGCCTCAGATTTGTAATATAAATAATAAATAATTGTAACTTAATTATTGCTTCTTAATTATTCTTGAAAAAAAAACTTTGATTTAATTTTTTTAACACGTGTCTTCATTTCTGTCGATGACACAGTTTGTGCATACCTGATAGATTAGAGATCACGTGATGAAAACAATCCTGTCTTTTGACTTCACCGTATGCCAAGGGTTCATGAGGAGAGTAGCGTATCAGAAACCCTTGGCTAGCGAAGATGGACAGATAAAGGGATATAAACATGTACAAAAAGGTGTTGACACCTGTGTTGGTTTAATTACCCAAGGGGCATGATTAACAGAATGTGCTGTAATGGGGGTATTATCGTGCTACACATCATTGAGCATACAAAGCTGTGAAATTTTTGACTATTTAAACCATCGACATATATAACGATGGTTATAAAAAAAAAGTGTTGGCCTAATGAAATTGAACTTGGATGTTCACTGATGGCACAATACTGTATATAAAAGAAAAAAATTCTGCTGATGTATAACAGACACATTGACTTGAGCAAGCACTGTGCCCTTTGGTCTTTCATTATTGAATTTAACTAAAACTAATTTTTTTTCATTGTTGAACTATTTGCATTGTAGGTATCCATAGCTGGTGAGCCAACAGGAGTTGAAATTGCAAGAGCACGTATCAGGGTAATGCGATTTTATTGTTAGTAGCTAGTGTATTGATTATGCAATGCATATATATCAAAGATGAACCAACCTTAAAAGCAGGGATTATATTGCCAGTTGAATTATTGTTTTAAAAAACAGAAAAACTGTAGTACTAATTACTATTTGATTTGGCTGACTGGGTCATGGCCACGTAGTCCAATCCTGGGTCATGGCCATGTAGTCCAATCCTCAGACAGGAAGGATAACTTTTAAATTTATGATTAAATTCTCAAAAATATATAATTTTTCCTAAGAATTTGTCATTTAAGAATAGGTATTTAACAAGATTCCTCACAAAAAATTAGGGTACCTTACCAGACGTTTGGACAAGATACTACAGGGTCATATTTCTTATATAACCCTTATGGGTAATATTCTGAATGGCGTATATCACCATTTTTGGTGTACTATATATTTAAAAACATTTTGAAAACAATGTAGAAATCAGAAGAGAATGACAAATATGAACATTTTTTTAATATAAAATCAAGAGATACAAAACATCAATTTGAGGAATGTGTCATCTGATCTTAAGGTTCTTTGAAGTTCTCAGAAAGGTCTTATAGAAAGTCTAAATTTTTATCCCATGAAAGTGTTTTAAAATTACATATTGAAAGAAAATGAGTATTTTTAAAATTTAATCATAAATACCAATCTCTATTAATATGGTATGAAATCATACATGCAAACTCTACCAATTTCAGCGGGAGTCTACCGCTTTTTCAATCCATCTCCCGCCTACCGCTTTTATTTGTAAATCTACCGCTTTTCTACAAAAGTATTTTTTGGTTTGCTTGTGTATCCATTTTGGAGCCACTGGTCATGAAATCTCCTTAGGTATCAACTGTTTTACCCACCATAATTCTTCAAACTTCATCTTTAAAGTTTATATATAGGGAAATTTAGTAAATTTCAAATAAATTTTCAGGAAAGGTGAATAAAAACACCTATTATGCATTTTCAAATTAAAATTTGATCAACAAACACATTTAGAATTAAATTCATAGGTATCCTTGCTTTTGAAGAAATTGCATAATTTTAATACATATAAAATATTTTAAATCCAGATCTAAAACTAGTTCCTATCTTTCTTTGAATAAACTGGATTTCACGCGATAACGGAAAACAAAAGTATAGAGATGCAAGATAACTCATGCTTCATGGCTTTGTCAATCGAGTGATTTCTATTGACTTTATAGATAAAATTGTGAGCACCTGTTCTTTTACAGACAATGTCAAACGTTTTCATCCAATTCTAGACCTTCTTCCTTTTCTTGGCATTGATCATAGGCGCTTGGGTCAAGGATACTGTATTTTTTCTGTATAATGTATTGTCGAAGAAATTAGAACTATACTCGTTAACAATTTTTTTCAGTGGGCAGTGTTAATTTTTAGTTTTTTGTAAACCTGTCTGCTTCATATACACTGGAATGTCATGGAAATTCGATTTTATGCACGCTTTAAAAATGACATATCCCACTGTATACTAAAAAGAAACAAGGTTTGCAACTTCATTTGCCCCTTTCCATGCCCCAGACTCGATTTTTTCCTTTTAAAAGTTATATGCGCCGCTTACCAGCTAAATTACGCATCCCCATCTCTGCAAATAATTCTTATACAATGATAAAAATCCTCAGGTATAAACTTTTCATTTAAGTTATATTTTTAAATAATTATTTTTGGCATTTTTCGCTCGTTTAATTCTTGTAATCACGGAAGTCCCCAGAATTACAACGTCCAAAACCCAAAATGGGTGGACAGAAAATTATTTGACAGCTCTAAAAATCACAGGGATCAGAGTATTTGCCAATTTAAACTGTCTAAAACTTCTTACCTAATCACTGACAATATGATATTATTAACCTGTATCATTTATCAAATGAAATTAAACTTTAATATATAGACGGAAAGAGGGGGGGGGGGGATGAGTCTCGTCCACTTGTTCAAAAGTGTTCATTAATCAAAATCAATCATTGCGTGAAAACTTAAACGAGCAAAAAAAATTAAATGAAGAAATTAAAAAAAACAAAAACAAAAGAAAGAAAAGAAATAAAGAAAAGCTGTTTAAACTTAAAACTGTATTTCATGAGAAAGGTGTGGGAAGTTCAATAAATATTCAATGGGCATAAACTCTCTCTCTCTCTCTCTCTCTCCCTGAAAGATAAAATAACCATTTGGCACCAAAATGTAAAACGTGTGAAGGGTAGAAGGTGATGGGGATAACTTTCGTCATGATGAGAGAAATATACTGAGGTAGGGAACAATGTAGATGCCAACTTGAATCAAAACCCCCTCCTTTCCATACGTAAAGGATTTTTTATTAAGCAACGAATTCTGGCGTTACTGATATGTGTTTTGAGCTGCATATTCAAAACTAGATTTTTATTTTTTTTTTATTATTTGATTTATAATGAGTTTCAACTGGTAAATATATTCTGGCTGCAGGCATATACACACCTTTCGCATCTTTCAGATCAAGTCACCTGTAGTTATAGTAAAGAAAAACATGCAGTTGTTGTACAAATAAACTAGCTGAAATGTTTAATATATTCTTAAATTTATCTAATAATGTTTCGCCTGAAATACAAGTGTTTTAGATAAGGTATTACCCCCCCCCCCTTCCGTCTATATATTAAAGTTTAATTTCCTTTGATAAATGATACAGGTTAATAATATCATATTGTCATTGATTAGGTAAGAAGTTTTAGACAGTTTAAATCTGCAAATACTCTGATCCCTGCGATTTTTAGAGCTGTCAAATAATTTTCTGTTCGCCCGTTTTGGGTTTTGAACATTGTAATTCCGTGGACTTCTGTGATTACAAGAATTAAACGAGCATATTGTCATTGATTAGGTAAGAAGTTTTAGACAGTTTAAATTGGCAAATACTCTGATCCCTGCGATTACTACTTACTACTTATGATTTTCGTATCGAAATTCAGAATTCAGAATAAAGATTTATATAAGAAAAAAAGAAAACAAAAAAATAACAAGTCTTTTATTCCCTTTGAGTTATTATTTTTTTTAATTATTTTTAAAAAAAATTTTATTTATTTTTTTTTTTTGTTTACTGATATTTCTCTTCTGAAGTAAATGTTTAAACGAGAGATCTACAATTTTAAAGATAAGAAACAATGTACATTTCTAATTACTAAGAATAGAAAAAAAAAGCAGGAATAGTTATATTTTTATACGCCCGTCTTAAGACGGGACGTATTATGTTATAGGTTTCTTGTCCGTCCGTCTGTCTGTCTGTCTGTTAGCTTTTTCGTTTCCGGCTCATAACTTTAATACTATTAGGCCTAGGATTATCAAACTTTGTCATCTGATGCATCTTGGGTAGAAGGTGTGTCGTGCACAAAAAGTAGGTCTCTCTGACCTTTTATTAAAAAGTTATAGCCAAATATGGAAAAATCCTTTCCGGCCCATAACTAGAAAACTGTAAGACTTACAATCATCAAAATTGGCCAGTTTATGCATCTTAGGTAGAAGGTGTGTCGCGACCTATTTCAAGGTCACTGTGACCTTTAATTTAAGTGAAATTTAAAAAAAAAAATGTGTCTTTTTACTATTCATTTAAGCATCCCAAATAATGTAAGAGTATTGCACTGTCCTTATTAAAAAAGTGTTAAATCAAGAAAATACTTATTTTTTAGCTCTACTGGTCAGAGACCAGAAGAGCTTATGCGATAGTACAATTTTAGTTTGATTTCAGTATCTTGGCTCACAAGTAGACTACACTAAGATACATAGAATAGTGCATCGGTTTTTGATTTCCGTGTTGCCATGGTTAAACAATTTTTCAAAACGCTACTCCTCCTACAATTTTAGTTTGATTTCAGTATAACTTGGCTCACAAGTAGACTACACTAAGATACATAGAATAGTGCATCGGTTTTTGATTTCGATGAACGGTGTTGCCATGGTTACTAGAAATAGAATTTTCTGTGAAATTCCTTAAAAACGCTACTCCTTCTACAGTTTTTGTCTGATTTCAATATAACTTGGCACACAAGTAGACTACACTTAGATACATAGAATAGTTCATCGATTTTTGATTTCGATGAACGGTGTTGCCATGGTTACTAAAAATAGAATTTTCTGTGAAATTCCTTTAAAACGCTACTCCTTCTACAGTTTTTGTCTGATTTCAATATAACTTGGCACACAAGTAGACTACACTAAGATACATAGAATAGTGCATCGGTTTTTGATTTCGATGAACGGTGTTGCCATGGTTACTAAAAATAGAATTTTCTGTAAAATTCCTTAAAAACGCTACTCCTTCTACAGTTTTTGTCTGATTTCAGTATAACTTGGTACACAAGTAGACTACACTAAGATACATAGAATAGTGCATTGGTTTTTGATTTCGATGAACGGTGTTGCCATGGTTACTAAAAAAAGAATTTTCTTTGAAATTCCTTAAAAACGCTACTCCTTCTACAGTTTTTGTCTGATTTCAGTATAACTTGGTACACAAGTAGACTACACTTAGATACATAGAATAGTGCATCGGTTTTTGATTTCGATGAAAGATGTTGCCATGGTTACTAAAAATAGAATTTTCTGTGAAATTCCTTTAAAATGCTACTCCTTCTACAGTTTTTGTCTGATTTCAATATAACTTGGCACACAAGTAGACTACACTAAGATACATAGAATAGTGCATTGGTTTTTGATTTCGATGAATGGTGTTGCCATGGTTACTAAAAATAGAATTTTCTGTGAAATTCCTTAAAAACGCTACTCCTTCTACAGTTTTTGTCTGATTTCAATATAACTTGGCAGACAAGTAGACTACACTAAGATACATAGAATAGTGCATCGGTTTTTGATTTCGATAAATGCTGTTGCCATGGTTACTAAAAATAGAATTTTCTGTAAAATTCCTTAAAAACGCTACTCCTTCTACAGTTTTTGTCTGATTTCAGTATAACTTGGCACACAAGTAGACTACACTAAGATACATAGAATAGTGCATCGTTTTTTGATTTAGATGAACGGTGTTGCCATGGTTACTAAAAATAGAATTTTCTGTGAAATTCCTTTAAAACACTACTCCTTCTACAGTTTTGGTTTGATTTCAGTATAACTTGGCACACAAGTAGACTACACTAAGATACATAGAATAGTGCATCGGTTTTTGATTTCGATGAACGGTATTGCTATGATTACTCAAAATAGAATTTTCTGTGGAATTCCTTAAAAACGCTACTCCTTCTACAGTTTTTGTCTGATTTCAAAATAAGTTGGCACATAAGTAGACTACACAAAGATACATAAAATAGTGCAATGGTTTTTGATAAGTACAAACCAGTAGAGCTACAGTCTCGACAGAGACTTCTGGTTTAAGCATATACTTGACAGCAATCTGTAACAAATATAATGTATGTTAGAAAAATCCTACCTCTCCCATGAGTGTAATTATCAAGCACTGGCCTAGAAGAATTTTGATAACAGAAATTTGCATGTCAAATTAGAGAGAAATTAAGGTGGCTCATTACATTGACAGTTTATTTTAGATTTCAATACAGCACCACTTATAATGTAGATGTCAAATATCCAGATGGGGGATTGATATCCTAAATATTTTTTATAGATTTTTTTAGTTTTTGTCTAATTTTAGTGAAATGTCTTATTTCAAGTTTATTATTAACAGAATTTCAGAACTTTCAGTGTAAAATGATGGGCATCTTTTTAAGATAAGTACATACAGTGAAAATACCTCATAAATACCTAATAATAATTTTATTAGAAAAAATAATTTTCTCCTAAAAAACAATTGATGTCATTATCTTTTTAATCTATGCATTAAACATTAAGAAAATGAGTTCTGAAGAGACAATGAATGTATTTCAATGAATTACATTTGTCAAATTGAATGAAGAATGTTTAAACGAAATGAAAAATCCAATTTAAAAAGTATTTGGTATAAAAAGTCCACTTTGAAGAGTTATCTTTCCTAATTACCCAAGACTCAAAACACTAAGGAACGTTTGACATTACATCTAAAGTTCAGAACAAAGCTTTAAATTGCCAGAGTATACATTTAAAACAATAAAGCAAATATATGAATTAACACCAACACAGTAAATAGTAGATTTTAACTCGAATTTCCTCCATATAAACATGTCATTGATTGATAGAGCTCACTGCATGCATCGCTATGAAATTGACATTACTTGTTTGGCGAAGATTTGACTGCTGTTTTCTTTTGTTTCTGCTTAAAAGCAATTCTTCTTGGTTAATGCATAATGAATCCCTTACTTTGCTTTCACTGTTTATAACACCGCATGTTTCATCTATTTTTAAAGCGTTTTAAAGGTCATGGTCATATTTTAGAGGTACCTGTATAATTCGTCCCCGGAGGAAAACGATCGACACAATGGAGGTTTATTTATTTGTGTAGTACGTCATCAAAAAGTGGTGTAATGAGCCTCCTTAATGAGTTTTGAGTGTGAGGATCTAACTGATAGAGCATTGGTGTTATCTATATCCCTTGGGTATTGGGCAGATGGGTAAGCCTGTTGGATTAAAAATAGCTCTTGTTGGCTAGCCTAAGTTTCAAAATGAATTTGATGAAAAGGAATTAAAACTAATTTGATATTGCACAATAGACTAATCTGATATTATATAATATTATTAATTTAAAAACTAATTTTTAAATATAGGGTGGGGTGGAATCAGCATGTCCATATGAATTAAATATTAAAACCTGTCGGACATTAAATCTCAACCAAAAAAAAATCATTGAGTATTTTATATGTTTAAAAAAAAAATTTATGGTAAATAGTGCAGACCCATTCATCTCTTGGTAGTAATGAGTAGACAAGCATCCAGTTAAAGATTAATTAATGAGTTCAATGTAGGAAGGCTATCTTATCTGTATCCTCTAGGGATTAGACAGAAGAAGTGCTGGTCAGTTGCTATGTCATTTGATGGCCAGCCTTTTCTTTTCAAAATTAATTTGGTATAGATTAAGGTTTTAAGACTAATTTGATATTGTTTAATATGATGGGCATTTGACAAGGTCTTACACAACCAGCATAGAATGATGTAATATTTATTGTAATTAATGCCTACATCACAGGGAATGGATAAATATTTGAAGGAATGGAAAAATCATGGAAATCTTAGAATCAAGGTTGACATGATTTTCTTGCACGCTAAACTGTTCAAGAAAATTGTATTTTTTTGACGGGCGTATCATGCTGTTTTCTATAGATCAATCAATTTAAAATAATTTATATGTGTGTAGTATTATTTACTGAGTATATAGAACAAGTATATAATTATATATTCATTCCTTTTAATTAAGTTACTTTAAAGTGAAAAAAAAATAAACATTTTTTTCCTTTTTAATATCGATAGCAGGTTATACATTTAAATAAGAAATAAGGTATTATTTTAAAACATCTTTCGGGATATAAATACGGGTTGGTTACGAGATTAAATTCCATAAAGCCGGAAGGGCTTTATGATGAATTTAATCTTGTACCAATCCATATTTATAGCCCGTTGGATGTTTTAAAAGATACCTTATTACTTATACTTACATTTGTGACTTATTCATACTTTAACTTTGCCTGATTGTGACTTTAAACCTGTGAAATGCGTTATTTTTTAAACCCAACGGCATATATGTAATCCACTGAATGCGCGTCGACCCTTTATGACGTCACTGAGAAATTACGTCGAATGATTATCCAACGATTATCCATACCCACATTTATGACCTCTTGACCCCGTACCTGTATTTATACATTTATAGATACGCATAGCTTTCAGTAGTGATATTTAAAGGAAAACATTTGCAGATGTAAATATATAGTAATAAACCTGCATCGTATGTCCAGAACCGAAAATTTAAGAATTTATATAACATTTTATTTTGATATTTATTGGGAAAAAAAAGGTAAGCACCGAATTTTTTTGTATCGCTGAATATCTAGCAGCATAGCTGTACACATGTAGCTCCCCGAAAAAAAATACATGTAATTTATTGACATGATTTATCGGTTATTCATCACGTTTTTTTTCCAGACCAGTGAGCTACAGATCTGCAGCCTCTGAATATCACAATCTTATCATTATTAATTACTACACTTTTACAACTTCAACGCCCGCTCTTATTAAAATGAAACCATACAAATATTATTAATTTAGATTTCCCACACCCAGAGAATTCTGGGCTGCTTTCTGTTCTATTTCCGCTCTATATAATTTTGATATTTTTAATCTTTTGAATGTAAAAATCGGAAAAAAGGGAAAATTTTAATTGTCCGCTCAATTTTTTTTTCATGCTCTGCCAAAAAATTTGGCCTTCAAAAAACAAACATGGTCAGGTTTGAACTCTGAATGAAATGAACAATTTTTTTGGAATTGAGCTAAAACTTTATAATACTGTAAATCACTTTTTATTCGCGAGAACTTTATTTTCGCGTAATTACGTGAGTCTGTTTGCTCGCCAAAATTTTATTGTCGCATATTTATGTATTATTAATATTTATATAAAACAATAACCACAACACGCGAAAATTTTGTATCGCTTATTAATACCACATAGCTAAGTTGCGAAAATAAGGTGTCGTGAAAATATAGTGATCTACAGTAATTAGTGACAAAAGTCTATTATCTGAATTATAGTTCTGAATAATGAAGTAAAAAATCAATTTATTCATCATAAGTGTTTATTTCTTGAAAGATATCTTGCTATAAAATTCCCAAAAAGTTGTAAAATATTGTTTAATTTGATCCAATGGTAAGGGCCTGGGCCCTGTTCCCTAAATGGGATGGAAAATCCCTGAGTTTGTTTATTGGTTGTGGAAATTCAATATAATAATAGGTTGAATTATTGCTATCCACTGTACTAAAATGTTGATGCATATGAACATCCAAATGATGTGGTATTTTTAGCTCACCTGAGCCGAAGGCTCAAGTGAGCTTTTCTGATCAAAATTTGTCCGTTGTCTGTCGTCGTTGTCGTTGTTGTCGTTGTTGTCGTCGTAAACTTTTCACATTTTCATCTTGTTCTCAAGAACCACTGGACCAATTTCAACCAAACTTGGTACAAAGTATCCTTGGGTGAAGGGGATTCAAGTTTGTTCAAATGAAGGGCCAGGCCCTTTTCCAAGGGGAGATAATTATGAATTAGAGAAAAATTAATGACATTTTTAAAAAATCTTCTTCTCAAGAACCACTGGGCCAGGAAAGATGAAACTGATGTGGAATCATCCTCAGGTGTGTAGATTCAAGTTTGTTCAAATCATGACCCCCGGGGGTAGGGTGGGGCCAAAATGGCCGATCAAAGTTTTACATAGGAATATATAGGGAAAATCTTTAAAAATCTTCTTCTCAAGAACCACTGGGCCAGGAAAGATGAAACTGATGTGGAATCATCCTATGGTAGTGTAGATTCAAGTTTGTTCAAATCATGACCCCCGGGGCTAGGGTGGGGCCAAAATGGCCGATCAAAGTTTTACATAGGAATATACAGTCAAACCTGTATTAAGAGACCTTCCAACGGAGAAAGGAAAAAAGGTCACATATGACAGGTGGTCTCTTAATACAGGTTGCTTATTTTCCGCAGTGTTCAACAAATACAATGCTGAAAATAGCATATGTGTATATGTTGAATGTATTTTATAACACCTTATGTTTATTTAGACTTTTTAGTAAGTACTGGTCAACTCTAAAATGCTTTTAAAATTGTCCTATTAAGAAATAAAAATTTCGTGATCTGCACACGAGTCATTTGAATATTGGGAAATATTGTGAACATCTGAAAAAAATAATATTTTTTCATACAGTATGAAAAAAAAACTGCAACCCCCCTAATAATAGTTTGGGTTTTTTTTAACATGATAGCCTACATGTATATATAACCTCGTATGTTTTGCATAAAACTAAGAATAAAACTTATCATGATTTTTGTTATGCACTTGGTATCAAATTAAATTATATTTATGACTGAAATATTTATTTAACCCATAGGGAAAATCTTTAAAAATCTTCTTCTCAAGAACCTTTGGGTCAGGAAAGATGAAACTCATGTGGAATCATCCTCAGATAGTGTAGATTCAAGTTTGTTCAAATCATGACCCCCGGGGCTAGGGTGGGGCCAAAATGGCCGATCAAAGTTTTACATAGGAATATATAGGGAAAATCTTTAAAAATCTTCTTCTCAAGAACCACTGGGCCAGGAAAGATGAAACTGATGTGGAATCATCCTCAGGTAGTGTAGATTCAAGTTTGTTCAAATCATGACCCCCGGGGGTAGGGTGGGGCCAAAATGGCCGATCAAAGTTTTACATAGGAATATATAGGGAAAATCTTTAAAAATCTTCTTCTCAAGAACCTTTGGGTCAGGAAAGATGAAACTCATGTGGAATCATCCTCAGATAGTGTAGATTCAAGTTTGTTCAAATCATGACCCCGGGGGTAGGGTGGGGCCAAAATGGCCGATCAAAATTTTACATAGGAATACATAGGGAAAATCTTTAAAAATCTTCTTCTCAAGAACCACTGGGCCAGGAAAGATGAAACGCATGTGGAATCATCCTCAGGTAGTGTAGATTCAAGTTTGTTCAAATCATGACCCCCGGGGGTTGGGTGGGGCCAAAATGGCCGATCTAGGTTTTACAAAGGAATATATAGGAAAAATCTTTAAAAATCTTCTTATCAAGAACCACTGGGCCAGGAAAGATGAAACGCATGTGGAATCATCCTCAGGTAGTTTAGATTCAAGTTTGTTCAAATCATGACCCCCGGGGGTAGGGTGGGGCCAAAACGGCCGATGAAAGTTTTACATAGGATCATAGGGAAACCTTTTAAAATCTTCTTTTCAAGTACTTCAAAGCCAGGCTTCGTTATATTTATTGGGAATCATCCTCAGGTAGTGTAGATTCAAGTTTTTTCAAATCATGACCCCCTAGGGGGGGTTGTAAAATTCAAGCCACCCCCCCCCCCCCCCCCAGTTTACTTTCAGTTCTGATCTGATCTGTGTTTTTTTCCTAGCCAATTGCTCAGGTGAGCGATGTGGCCCCTGGGCCTCTTGTTTGAAATTGATTCCTTTTTTTGTATAGGAGCTTTTGCCCATTGTATACATGTTTGAGCTTCCCATGACGGGAACTCCCCAACCTCTACCAGATGTCAACTCTCCTGAAATTCAGAAACTACAGCAACTATATAATATTGCCATCAGTTTCCGACAGCGCCCAAGGATATATGTTTCCACAGTAATTGTTCGTGGTTCTGTATATAATGCTGAAGCAGTGAAGGAGGGTATTGCAAAGCTAATGGAACTTCTCACAGGAAATGTAGTGGTAATTACTGTACTACTACCTGTCTTCATACAAATTCAAGTACTGCTATCTGTTTTCATCAGTTGTGCGCATGCAATGCACATTAACATTTGAGCATTTTCCTCGTCTTCTCTGAAACTGTTCAACCAATGTCAACCAGTTTTGGCATATAACATTACCAGCATTTTTGATGAAATACTTCATACAAATCTTCAAGTTATAAGTGCAGAAAATATTGCATAAGTTCACATTATTATCTTGATTAACTCTTTGCCTCTTGTGATGTTTGTGACGTAATACAGTACAAGCGGTTTATTATCATAGCTTATTTGTCAGGCCAAAACTTTATAATAACCGACTATGATAATAACCATAGACAGCTGAAATTCATCTCAGAGGTCTGACATGAACACATACATGCCAACTTTCCCGATTTACGCGGGATCCTCCCGATTTTACCCTTTCATCCTGCCTTCCCGATCGGGAGAGAAAATTTGCCCTAATTTCCCGATTTGAAAAAAATCACCATAAAATTTCAGATTTTAAGAGTTTCCCTACCGCTGAATTTTGACAGTTGGGATGACAATGTCAGACTTGTTTTTTCAATGCACACAGATAGGTTTCATTGTTTATTTAAACAGGTGTTAAGTAGGCCTAGCCACAGGAAATCACTTCACACTTGAACGCAGGCAGTTGTTCAGGTACGAGTAGCTTATAGCTTGGGGCAATTAGGGGATTATCTTGTCAGTTTTAAGGGTGAAACAAGGTGAAACACATAGATTAACGTGATAACTATTATTCATTTTATTAAAAACATAAATTAAAGACAATAAAATACTAATCAAACCATAAAATCGGAATCCAAAGAGATCGTTTTTTGAAAACGAAAGTAGAAAACTACAAAGCATAGCTGCAGGTTTTATCTACCTATAATGAAAAATATTGTAATTTAGTTTGCCAGTTAAAATGTTATGAAAAAATTAAGATGAAACAATCAAGTGTATGTCAATTAGAATTTCTTTTCCCTCCCTTCTCCCACAAGTAATATGTTAAGGTATGTGCATGACTTAAGGAAATACTCACATGGCAACATTAAGCCTGACAAATTTCATGACTGTAAAAAAAATAATTCTCTTTTAGATAGGTGGTATAAATTTACAGAAATGTAATATCTTATTAGAATTTCTAATTAATTGAAATATAAATAAAAAATCTCAAAAATGTTTCCAGAAGCAGGACTTTACAGTATCAAAACCTCATTTTTTTTTTTTTTTAGCCTTTGAAAAAAAAAAAATTTAAAAGTTGTACAATTTTTCACTAAATTATGTGTCCTGGTAGAAAAAAAAAATGTTTACATATGTAACTAAATACCCTAACTAAATTTTAGCAAAAATATTTCAATTTTGAAAAGAAAACTTTTTTTTTTGGTGTTAAATTAATTCCTAAGTTGTATTGATAAGTGATATCAATATTATAAATTTAAAAAAGATCATTTCATGTAATCATTTAATTTCACGACAAAATGTCGCGAATTTAAAGCTTTGAAAATTGTCATCACACGCTAAATCCCCCATGGGAATTTTCAAAAGTTGGCATGTATGTGAACATCATTTAATAAACTAGTGCTAATTGTAACGGGGACCGTTACAGATGTTCCCCAAACGCTCCCCAACTCCCTTTTGGTGCCATATTCCCTGTTATCTCTATTAAATAAGAAATACTTTATGGAATTTAGACTTAATCAAGGTCTTCCAAGAAAAATACAAAATATATTAAAAAAATAGGCATTGTACGCGTGTTCATGTGCGTAACGACCATATTATCTTGTCTACACTATCTTAAATTTTAATAATATCAAAGCATTTAATCCAAAAGTATTAAAAAATGCACTCATTCGAGTGTATTTTTTATTTTACTCATTTCACGTGCACGCACGTGCAAGCACGTGCATAATGACTACACCTTCTTGTAGGAGTCCCTTATATTTATCCAAGTTCTAAATCTCATCCTGTTTGGTTGAAAAACAAGAGAGTTATAGCCATTTGAAGTTTCAGCCAATCAGATTGCAGCACACGTGCATGCGCGTGATTTCATGAATATTTTCTATATCATATTTTAGGATATCATAATGCATGACTATGTTTTAAATTTCAAAGCATTTCGTCAAAAAACAAAGGAGATATAGCCATTTAAAGTTTTAGCCAATCAGATTACAGCACGTGCGCATGCGCATGCTTTTATTAAAATTTTAATATATCATGCTGTAGATCTTCATAATGTAGGACCATGTTCAAAATTTCAAAAGATTATGACAAGAAACAAGAAAGATATTGAGACTTTAGTTTCAGCCAATCAGAGCAAAGCGCACGTGCATGCGCGTGAGATCTTGCTATTTTGACCATGCCATCTTGTCTATACTACTAATGTATCCTTACATTATGAGTTTCAAAGCATTTTATCAAAAAATAGAAAAGTTCCGACTATATCTATTATATTGGTTATTTCAAGTGTTGCACGTGCGCGCTCTTGCAAGCACGTGCGCGCAAAATGACCTTGATTCCGCAAATCTGCATAACATGTCTACTTACCCTAAAAAGGTTTTACCTACCTCGGACAAACAGTTTACAAGATCATTCCCGGACAAAAAAGTACCCAGGAAGAAGAAGAAAAATAATAATAATAATAATGATAATAAGAAACAGAGTAAAAACAATATGTTCCCCAACTTCGTTTGGGGAACATAATAACATGCCTGCCGTTTTTACACTATATAAAATAAGTGTTATATTATGTAACTTCATATTTAAAGGTTTATTTTGAAATACAAGTTAGCTAACATATCATTTTACATTTTTTACTTACTGTTTTAACATTTTGTGTAAATAAATTCACTTTCCTAAAGCTTAATAATCTCCGAACTCAATCTTCTAGATGTCTTGGCATCCATCTTGTTTACTTTCATTTTGATCTACTTTCGTTTTTATCTCTATGATCAATTCAATCTATCAATAATTCGTTGGCTTTTTAGGGCAATAAAACACAACAAAAAGAGAAAATGTATATAAAAAGTAAATAAAAAGTATATAATGACTTACAAATACATTTAGATACAAAGATGTAAGTTCAACATTTCAGCATGACACAACTTGCTTACCAATTACATGATATTTACGGTATCAAAATAATGTAACAACATAACAGTGCAGGCATTAAAATTGTTTCTTTAATTCTTTTTCATTTTAAATCAACCTGGAAGTGATCATATTCAAGCCAAGTGTCAGGGGAAAATCATCTCAAACACAAGTGCAATTATTTTCTTCTTTGCACCCAAGCGCTAATTTACACTGAATGGGGCCGTATAATTGGAATTAATTGATACACTGATGAGCATGTAAATCAAAGCCGCTTGGACAGGATGGTTAAAAAGTTAATTTCACATCACTTCTTAATTAATTGGACAGTTTATAAATGTGATTAATTATGAACATTGATCAGGCAACAAGCATAAGAAAGCTTGGGTTAATTGACACTAAATTTCTAGATTCAACACATTTTGGTAAAACACATTTATTATCATGTACAATTCAACGTAAACAAAAGAAGAAAATAAGAATGCAAATGGTTTCCTGTTGTTGTGTAATGTACTTTGTGAAATAAACAAACTTCAAGTCATCGCTCAGGTAAGTGTGCTGGAGTGTGACTAATCCCCCTCAGTCGAGTGGCCCACAGGTGTTGACAAGTGTTATCTTTTGTTTTGTTGATTGTCTCAAGAGTGAAAAAGGTGTGAAAAAAAATTATGGACGAAAATTTTCTATTATAGTAACTGAAGTACACACTTTTACCTATGATAATAACGTAAGAAATTAACATTGAATTATTAAGAAATGGTTTTGTGTTTTAAATATCTATGATAAAAACGGAGTATGATATGAAACCGGTGTTATAATAAACGGCTTGTACTGTAGTAGCATAACATTTGTTACTTTTTGATGATGTTATCCTTTTCCCCGCAGCGCACTTGTTATTACTCGATAAAAAGATGTGGTTTTGAATATGAATATTTACATGGTGTATGTAGCAAAGGTTGCCGTATATATTGCCATAATATTCATGCAACCATCTGTAAGATGAATTCAAGTATTTTGATGGTTATTTATTTCTGTTTATTTTGTTTTTGAATACTTCTTTCATGTGTACTGTTACAAACTTGGTATATATTACCATATAGTTTACAAGTAATTTATTATGAATTTGAAATCTAAATCTAAAACATCGTTCAAAATAATTGTTTGATTTACCATATAGGGTTCCATTTTTATGCTTGCCCATACCGAAATTAAGTACAAATTAAGTACAGAAAAAAAGTACAAAAAAAGGTCAAAAAAAGTATACTTTTTTCGACTCAATTTGGAACCAGAGATTTGGTCGTTCCAAATTGAGTCAAAAAAAGTATACTTTTTTTGTGCTTTTTGAGAACTTGTGTTCTCAGTCACAGAAGAAGGATAACAAAAGTATACTTTTGGTACATTTCTATATTTGACCAAGGTACATAAAAAGTATAATTAGAAGTACAAAAAAAGTACCTTCTTAAAACTATTAAACATATTTAAGTACCAAAAAAGTATACTTCTAGAAAAAGTACAAAAAAAGTATTCTTCCAGAAAAAGTACAAAAAAAGTTTTCTTCTTGAAAAAGTACAAAAAAAGTATTCTTCTTGAAAAAGTACAAAAAAAGTATTCTTCTAGAAAAAGTACAAAAAAAGTATTCTTCTTGAAAAAGTACAAAAAAAGTATACTTCTAGAAAAAGTACAAAAAAAGTATTCTTCCAGGAAAAGTACTAAAAAAGTATACTTCTAGAAAAGTACAAAAATGTATGCTAAAAAGGTGTTAAAAAAGTACAAGAAAAGTATACTTCCGGAAAAATAGTACAAAAATGTATGCGAAAAAGTTCAAAAATGTGTGCGAAAAGGTACAAAAATGTATGTAGAAAAAGTATTTAGAAAGTACTTCTTTTAGATTGATGGTTTAAAAAGGACAATAAAATGCATTAAGATCTGATATACCAAAAAAAAATTAAATCTCTTAAACTTACAGAATTGTAATTCAAATGCATGAAATTTTGACTATTTGTCTCCATTAAATCATTCATTATTTTCAGTTCTATAAATCTTCCATAAATAGAGAATAAATTGGAATATAAAATCATCTATATAATTTTATAGAATAACAGTTTTTAATCCTTTTGCATCTAGTCACTACATGGTTGGAATCTCGAGGTAGGGGTGTTCCCAACCCCCCAAACTGAAATTGCATCCTACAGGCTTGTCCTGTACATGGATTTGTCACTGATTGATCACACTCACAGATCGCCTACACTCCTAAGTCTATTCAACCAATCTTTCTCTCTGTGATCTTCATTTGAATATGCTATGTGGTTTCACCCTTCAACATGTCTAAGCACTTTTCCTTGGGTTCTGCAAAAAAGTTTGATAATCAATTTTTTTTCCAGTTCTAAATTAAACATCACAGTTCTCAAAAAGCAGAAGTATAATTCATAAGCTAATACATGGCAGACTCACATAGTTAAGTACATGTATCATATTATTACTGGTTTGATATGATTTTTAAATTTTTTATTTTACAAAGTCAGACTACATTTAAATTTTAATATACTTACAGGTGATATGATACAGTTATATTGTTGAGGTATTTTCCCATTGCTCTGCATTTAAGTCACAGCAAAAAAAGGCACTTCTGAAAATTATAAAAGAAAAATCAGATAACTTGAACATGTAGTTGAAAGATTAAGATAACTCTAAAATTAAATTCTTAAGTTTCTTTTAAAAAAAAATCTGTCTAAATTCCTCATGTTATATAACTTGAAATTTACATGTACATAATAAAAAAAGTATCCATGTGCCTCAATATTGAAGCAACCCCCACCCCCATTTGAAGTTCTTTTCAGCCTCGAAAGATGATCAGTATATTTTAAATGATAATTAACAAGTGCAACTTAAAATTTATCAGATGCATGTAAATGCTGATACTTATAATGCTTGTTTATCATGTTTAATTCCCCAGTATTTAATTTATTTGTATTGACTTACCCCCCCCCCCCCCTTCAATCTCAACCCCACCTTACACACACTATATACATTCTGCCTTTTAACAAACATCCATTTACTATAATATTTATTTTACAAACTTTAAATCTTACAAAATTCAGTAGACTTAGTGTTTTTTTTAAATCAGCCTAGTCTTATAGCTAGGCTACAAAAATGTATGTACGTAGCCCAGTGAACGTTTCCAAATACTGAGCAGTGCTGATTGTATTATAATCTTATTGCATCAATATCATATTGAAACATTTTAGGAAATAAATATAACAAGTAATTAAATGATTCATGTTTCACAGAGCCTTAGAAAAAGCATGTTCCTAAACCCATTCAGTTAATTCAAATGTAATTTTACATCGTCATACCGATCAAAACAAACCAGAAATCGAAAACACAAATGCCCACATTATGTAAAATCTATATAGAAATTCTTCATTAAATACATTTCTATAGTGGTGAAATACATTTCCTACAAACATTATCCAAATTTTAAACATAAATATAGCCTTCTTCAAAATCTCCATTTTTGGTCTCAGCATTTCAATCACACCAATTTTCAAATCGTCTCCGTAAAAATCCGCGCTTCGTTGTTGACCAATCGTTGACTTTGAAAGAGTCACGTGATTAAAAAAATAAATAAATAAATACAGAATTAGTTCATAAAAACATCAGAAATTCTCTTAATAATGTTTTTAAAATCATTAAATTTATTTTGAAGCCGTTTTTTGTGCAGTACTCGATATCTAGCTCTACCATAATTGCGACCGCTATATTGTGTAATAATCGTCGCCGCCATTTTGTTTGTTTGTTTTTTGTTTTCAATAAATTATCGAGTTCGATTTGTAAAGCCACAAGAAATTTTGAAATCCTTGTTCACTGCACAAATCCTAATAAAATTTACAGTCTTCAATCTCAATGTTGAATTATCTTTTATGCAGGCAGCATAGACGTTTGCACATGCTACTAACTTATATTTCGTGCATTGTTTATACCTGTAAACATGATGAAACATGATGAGTTCTTTGTGATAAATAAAACGATAGGCATGGTGCATCTTGGAGGCTTTTGTATTTATATTCGTTCCTTGCTATTTCCGTTTATTAGAACTACACTTAGGTGACACTTATAATCATCAACTAAATGTATCAACTATATTTTACCCTTATTAATTTAACCTGTATTTCTCAATACTCGGTTTTAATCCATTTTGTTCACCACCTAGTCAAAATTATCACGTGTGATATCGTTTTCCAAAAAACTCTTGTGAATTTATGTGCAAGTTTCCACTTCACCGTCTAGACAACAAAGGTCACCGAGTACAACCACCTGTGTCACTTGAAATAAACATCGTTTGCAGAGAGAGAAAGAGAGAAAGAGAGAGAGAGATGTAAAATATAAACAGAATACTTGTTCATGTTAATATACATAACTCCCTTTCCAGAAATTTTACCTTTAAATAATTTAATATTTCCACAGCCAGGGGGAGATCGAGAGAGAGAGAGAGAGAGAGAGAGTTATTTCTGTACAGATTTACGATGTAATTTCCATCAGGTTTACTAAATCTTGATGATTATAATGAGTTTAGGACATAATTCTGTTAAACATAAAATGGACACAGTATAATAGAAATACAAATCCTGTATAAAACACCCCCTCATTTCCCTGCAACAAATATGTACTAATTAAATAGCCATATATTATATATATTATTATGCTAACACCATAGTTGAATTCTGAATGCTCACATTAGAATAAAACTTTCCTAAATCATAGGAATAATTTAATAATTATTTTAATATGAACAAATTGCTAACTAATTTGATAAAAATTGTTATAAAATTTCAAAATTAATTTGAACACAATGGGAAAAAAACTAAGTCCAAACTAGGAGACTTATTGTTCACAGAACAATAAGAGGTCTTTCCACCTTTTTAAATTTCTTATAGTTTTATATTTTACTCTCTAATTTAATTTTAAGGGAAATGGCTTAAAAAAAGAAAATGAAAATTTAAAAAAAAAATAATAATTTTGAAATGACCTTGACCTATGACCTTGATCAGATCTTCAAGGTCAAAACACAAGGGTCACATTATGTAATTATATAGAATGCCTCTTACGACTTTTAGTTCTATAGTTATAAAATTAACTTTTTAGTGCAAAGAAGTTAAAGGGCAATAACTCATATAAGGGGTCATTAGATCCTTTTTGTACATTTACAATGAAGGTGTGCCTAAAGACCCTTAAGAATTAGTGAAGGTTTCATGCCTCTACGTCTACGGTTTTGAAGTAGCAGCGATAACAATGTTTTTCACATAAGGGGCAATAACTTTTGACTTGGGGAACAAGAATGAAATCTTTAAAATAGTTTTAAGAGTACATATTAATGATGCAAAGACTGATTGCACATGTTAAAAGACAAAAGAGCTTTAATTCTCATTTTTGGAATAACCTTGACCTTTGACCTTGACAAAAATTAACGTCAAAGGTAAAGCCACAATGCAATTTTGACCCCTTGTTCTATCATTTAAATTTAAAATTTACAAGGTTTAATAGTAATGTATAAAGAAGTTAAAGGGCAATAACTCATATAAGGGGTCTTATATTCTTTAACACTTATACAGTGAAGTTCTTTGTGATAAACAAAACCTTAAGACATTAGTGAAGGTTTGGTGTCTATATTCGTTCTACATTTCGGAGGAGTAAGGTTTTTCGCATAAGGGGCAATAACTTTAATAAGGTTTAATCTTAGGGGACAAGAATGAAATCTCTGAAACAGTTTTAAAAGTACATATTAATGCCACATAGACATTAAATATATGTTGAAAGACAAACGAGATACAAAAAGAGCAAATTTTCTCACTTTTAGAAACAAAGGTCACCTTACACCTTTGACCTTTATATGAATTTTAAGAGAGAAAGGTCAAGAGAGAGAGAGATGTAAAATATTATGCAGTTGGTCCCATGTCTTTACAACTTCTTGTTTTGAAAATTTTTAATTATTTGTAAAATTCAAAATTTTCCAGGGGCAATAACTCATTGATGGGGTCAACGAATGTTTTCGCAATGAATCAATGAAGTGTCTACTAATTTAGTTGAAGACATTAGTGAAGGTTTCATTTCTGTTAAACTATGGTTTACAGTTTAATAGGAGTAGCGATAACAAGCTTTTTTGCGAAAGGGGTAATAACTAAAAGGGGTATATTCATATATATTCAACTGCTAAAATCTTGAATTCTGAGTACATTCTTATGAACTTAAAATCTTTTCGATAAATCTTGAAACTCAAAATCACACGGCGGAACAAATAATAAAAAATTTGATAAAAATTGTTATAAAATTTCAAAATTAATTTGAACACAATGGGAAAAAAAACTAAGTCCAAATTAGGTACATAAAAAGTACATCCTTATTTTTCTGATTTTGCCAAAAAAGTTTAAGTCCAAGAAAAGTACATTTTTAGTACATTGAGAAAAAACTAAGTCCAAATCAGGTACAAAAAAAGTACAGTGGAAAAAAACTAAGTTCTATAAAGTACAAAAAAAGTACTGTGGAGAAAAACTAAGTCCAAATAAAGTACAAAAAAAGTACATCAGCTTTCAGAGGCTGTCTGGCCAAGTACAAAAAAAGTATACTTTTTCTGACCTTTTTCTAAAAAGCACAAATTTAATACTAAAAAAGTACAATAAAAGTATACTTTTTTGTACTTTATTTCGGTATGGGTGGGTTAAACTGAGAGATAATGACTTTTGCCCCCCCTTTTTTTTTCTTTCTTTGGTCACATGCATAACCATTTTATCGAAACTTGCAGAATTGTTCAAATTTGATGAAAATAGGCAAGAGGTCTAGAAGAGAATGATTATCTACCTCTGGGTATTAAGTAAATAGAGTAAGCATGCTAAGTTTGTAATTATGAAAAGCAGTTGTGAATTGTGAATTTCATGGCCTCTGGTTTAAAAAAAGTTAATTGTTTGAAAGTTGTTACACAATACTCAGGTGACCTATAAGGCCCGTGGGCCTCTTGTTTAATTTCATTGAAGCAATTGCACCTATTTAATATAACACTACAGTGAAAACATGCGAATATTTACTCGCGGCGCCTGTCGCACAGTTATGAATAGTGACCCACTTTTTATAATTCTTAGACTGATGTACTGTTGTAGAAGTATAAACAAGTAAATTTAGAGCAGAGCTCCAAATAGCATAATGGATAGTTTGTTGGATTTTCACGCAGGTCTCCCAGGTTCAATCACCCGTGTGTCAAAAAATTTTTATCCACATTTCAGCTCAATTTTACGTGGATTATTTTTAAGAATCAAACTGAATTTAAGACCTCTCGTTGCTCGCAACGAGATCTTTTCTAGTTTTTTGACTTTCTAATTTTGTGCACGCTGTTTCTCAAAGACTCCTGGGTGGAATTACGTGAAATTTTCAGAAAAGATGTATTGTAACATGAACTTGATCTATCTGAGCAATTTTTTGGAAAGAACCATATGCGGTATATTGCATATGTTTGCCCCCACAAAAGTCAAATTTTGAAAACTTCCTGAAATGTGCTGAATTCAATAAATTGTACGAGAAATATAAGTTAACAGAAAATATTGTAGTTCCAGAGCAGTGTATTCACAATTTCTGTTTTTATGACGTCACAGACTAGTCCGATTTTATATCCTTTTTCAGAAAGAGGACAAAATGGACAAAATTTCAACAATTTAAGCTTTAAAATTTATAGAGCGCATGTGTGTTCAGGAACAATATTGACATATTTCATTGATATTATCATTCTACACATTATATCAAAATATTTATCCTGAACACACATGCGCTCGGTGACTTTTATTTAAAATATCGACGAAATATGTACATTTTTCTGCAAAATTCATAAAAAACTGAAATTTACGTCATATTTGTGACGTCATTACGTACATATGACGTCATTACTTATGAAATTATTCAGTGCTTTGAAGTCAGCATATACTCCCCTGTTTAATGACTTAATTAAATATTACTCCATCAAAGTTTGATTTTGGGGGGCAAATGTTGGTTAATACCGCATATAGTTCTTTCTTTCTGCTGCCAAGTTATGGGCCATTTCCTGAATTTAAAATGACATTTTGTCCTGGGATAATCTCAAAAACGATATAAGATATCAATATGAAACTTTCAGGGATTATAGATCATGATAATCACTATCCTGGACTCAACCTTTTGTCCGTCATCAGTGCTTCCAGTCGTTACAAGATGCGAATACAAAAAAAATTGTATTTTCTAACTTTTTTGTTTTTCAATATTTTTCATTTATTTTTGGAATGCTAATAGAGACCCTTTTTAAAAAGCTAAATATATCATTTGTTTAGATATTGGTAAATCTCAACTCTAGATATTAACATTTAAAAGTCTGAAGCGTGTCCAAATTGGTAGCTGTCTCAGCCATTTCGCAAGTCGGGGTTTATGGAGGCAGCTGAGTGTTTGCCTAAACGAAAATTACACAAGGATAAATGAAATGTAAATGACTACTTGGATTGTCACATAGTTGAGTTACGTTGCAATTCTGTGTAAAACTAAAACTTAATTGCCGTTTCACTGCTTTAGTGTTACTTGGCTAGATACAATATGGAATGTGTACAATGTGTTAAATATTCTTTCTAAACCTCGAAATAAAAGATAGGCGAAAAGAACGTTCTATTTTTTAAAAAAATTTCGTCGAAGCAATCCCACCTATTTAATAGAACACTCCAAAGAAAAAACACGAGTATTTACTAGGGCTGTATCAATATATCGATACGTATCGATATTCAAGAAAAATATTGTATCGAAAAATAACTTCCAATACATATCGGACAGAGAGTTTTCTTCTAATTCTGTTAAAAGATGGGAATTTCAATCACCAAATATTATATTTTACTTTTTTGAATGAAAACTATTCAATAATTTTATAATTTGTAAGGAAATAAAAAGATTTTTTTTTCATTACAAAATACGAAGAGAATTTAATTTGAACACGTTGATTTTACTGTCATTAAAAGTTTTAATTTGAGGTGTAATTTTTACTGACAATGAGGCAAGATCTTCAAAATGGGTAATAAAACGCTTAATTGTTATGAAATTCATGCATTAAAATGATTTAGAAGCCTTTTCTGATGGACTTGTTTTAGAATCCAGTATATCGCATATCGCTTTTAAAAATATTGTATCGTATCGTATCGAAATTTTTGGCTCAATACACAGCCCTAGTAAATACTAGCGGTTTTTGGCACAAAATTATGAATAGTGACCCGTCTTTTATAATTCTAAGATAGATATACTGTTGTAGAGGTATAAACAACTAAATTTAAAGCAGAGCTCCAAATAGCGTAATGGATAGCTTGTTGGATTTTCATGCTGGTCACCCAGGTTCAATCACATGTTTGTCAATATTTTTAAATCCATTTTGCAGCTGGATTTTACGTGGTTATTTTCTAGATTCGGATGGAAGACGTCTCGTTGCTCGCAACAAGATCTTTTCTAGTTAAGGTCTTGCATTTCCAACAGAAGACCTTATTGTTTTCGTTTTTCTTTTTCCTATTATTATTTTTTTTTTTCTTACTGATTTTTGTGCACGCGAGTTCTCATAATTGGCTCGGTCGATTTTCACGAAACTTTCAGATCTGATAGATATTGGTCTGAACCTTACTGGAAATTTTTCATATGTACGACGTCACTCCCTGTCATGAGATATGGATGATTTTCTGATTTTCAGAGGGTCAGCTTGTCCTGGCAATCACTAAAAAACGAATGAAGATATTGACTTGAGATTTTCAGTGAAGGTAGAGGAAGGATTACTGAATTGCTTTTTTGTGTCTATATCTTTCCAGCGCAAAAGGCGTTGAAGCTCGCCTGAGCTCGTTATTATTATTATTTTTCTGACCATCTAATATTGTGCACACGATTTCTCGAAGACTGCTGGATGGATTTTCATAAAATTTGCAGGAACAATGTGTCGTTATCTGAAGTTATTTTATTCGAGAGATTTTTTGATAATTCTTTTCTGGTGCCAAGTTACAGACAATTTTCTGATTTTAAAATGACATTTTGTTCGCGGATAATCTCAAGAACGGTAAAAGATATCACTGTGAAACTTTCAGGGATTATAGATCGTGATAAGTACTATCCAAGACGCGTTCTTTTGTACGTCGTCTCTACTTCCTGTCATAACGGCATGCAAATTTAAAAAGTAAAATTTTTTTAACTTCTTTGTTTTTCAATATTTTCAAATTATATTACTATGGTTGATGGAAACATTTCTTATTAGGCTGAATATATAATTTGTTTGTAAATTGATAAATTCAAACTCGAGATATTAACATTCAAAAATCTGAAGCGGGACCAAAATGGCGGCAGTCTCTGTCAATTCCAACATTTTGCAATAGGGGTTTACAGAGGCAGCCGAGCGTTTGCTTGAACGAAAGTAACATAAGGAGCAATGAAATGTGTAGGGATACTTGGATTGTCACGTCGTAGGTTCGTTTCAATTCTGTGTCAAACTACATTTATAATCCAAGGTCTCCTTACAAGTCTTCTTTAATTGGTTTTGGTTGTTTCTCAAAGTAGAAAAGAATTAATGAGCAAATTAAGTACAATATCTACTATCTTTTGTTTTGCATCACAGAAACACATAGCTTAAATCATAGTTATAACTAGGGCTAATTGTAACGGGGACCGTTACAGATGTTCCCCAAACGCTCCCCAACTCCCTTTTGGTGCCATATTCCCTGTAAGCTCTATTAAATAAGACATACTTTATACAATTTAGATGTAAACAACGTTTTCCCAAAAGAATACAAAATATATTTAAATTTTAGCACTGCACGCGTGCTCATGTGAATGCATGTGCGTAATGACCATATCATCTTGTCTACACTATCTATATATTTTAATATATTTAATATCAAAGCATTTAATCCAAAAGTATTAACAAATACACTCATTCAAGTGTATTTTTAATTTTACTCATTTCACGTGCATGCACGTGCAAGCATGTGCGTGATGACCATACCTTCTTGTAGGAGTCCATTATGTCTATTTATATTGTAAATCCCATCCTGTTTGGTTGAAAACCAAGAGAGTTATAACCATTTAAAGTTTAAGCCAATCAGATTGCAGCGCACGTGCATGCGCGTGATTTCATGAAAATATTATATATCATATTGTAGGATATCGTAATGCATGACTATGTTTAAAATTTCAAAGTATTTCGTCAAAAAACAATAAAGATATTGAGAATTTTGTTTCAGCCAATCAGAGCAAAGCGCACGTTCATGCACGTGCATGCATGTGCATGATGACCATACCATTTTGTAGGAGTCCATAATGTCTATCTATGTTCTGAATCCTATCCTGTTTGGTATAAAAACAAGGGAGTTATAGCCGTTTAAAGTTTAAGCCAATCAGATTGCAGCGCACGTGCATGCGCGTGCTTTCATGACAATTGTTATATATCATATTGTAGGACATCCTAAAGTATACCTATGTTTTAAATTTCAAAGCATTTCGTCAAAAAACAGAAAAGATATTGGGATTTTTGTTTCAGCCAATCAGAGCGAAGTGCACGTGCATGCGCGTGAGTTCGTGCTAATTTAACAGTGTCACATTATCTACACTACTAATATATCATTATATAATGAGTTTCAAATCAATTCATTAAAAAATGTAAAAGTTATAGCTATATTAAGTATATCAGTCATTTCACTCATACCACGCGCACGCACGTGCACGCGTATGCGCGCAAAATGACCTTCGTTCCGCACACCTACACAACACACCTATTAACCCTAAAAAGGTTTTAACTTAGTTGGGTGAACAGTTTCTGAGAACACTTCCGGACAAAAAAGTACCGGAGAACAAATAAGAAAAAAAAGAATAACTAGAGCAAAGCTCGTTGCAAAGCAACGAGTGGGTCTTCCGTCCGATTTTGATGAGAAGATAAGATTTTCATTTTTTTCAACAAAAATGAGAAATAACGCCTAAAAATGGTTTTGCACCCATAATCTAAAAAGACATTGAACATTAATGACTTTAAAAATAACCTTTTTGCCCCTCACGGCCCCGGAATATCGAGGGATCAGCCTCTTTAATTTTTATATCATCTTAAAGACTTAGGATTTTGAAAAAAACTTTTTGTTCAACAACTACTCAGAGATTCTGTTTCATTTTCGAGTTATTTGCATAAGAAATGTTTCGGGGCCAACCCTTCAACTCCTTAATGGGGACGTATTTGGAAAAAACGAAAGGTTATATAGATTAAGCTTGTCATTTTGAACATCATTTGTTCAATAAATACTTATCAAAATATTCCTCACTTTTGAGATATAAAACGTCAAAAATTTAGCATTCTGGCCCCTTGTGGCCCCTAATTATGTACCATACGACATAAAATCATAATATATAGTTGTAAGATCGTTGAGATAACAATTTTTGCTCTATATGTTTTAACAAAATATTAACTGATAAAACGATATAATAGAAAATTTGTAAGAAATTTTGAAACGCTCAATATGACTTTTTTCTTGATTTCATACCGAGCGTTAACGTGCAGTATTTTGAAAGTTAACAACACAATGCAAATTCATTTTCGTTTTGGGGTTATTTGCAAAAGAAATATATAGGGGCCAAACCAGCCACTCCCTAATGGGGACGTTCTGCGAAAAATGAAAGGTTGTATATTGTACAAACATTATTTTAAAAATTTTGTTCAAATAATTAACTAAATATTTCTCCTTTGACGATATAAAATGAAAAAAAATGCATCAAGCCCCTTTGGACCCTTTATGTACCATATGACATAAAAATCATAACATATAGTTGTAAATCGTTGAAATAAACATCTTTGTTTCAGTAATGTATCACAAAATATTATCTGATAAAGAGTTATCTATTGAAGACTTTTGGCCCCTCGTGGCCCCTAATTTGAGTGCCCAGCCCCTTTTTCTTGATTTCATCTGAAAGCTCTTAATTTTTAACAAAAATGTTCAAATAACGCCTAAAAATTCGTTTGAATCCTTTTGGAGTTATTTGCAAAAGAAATATTTTTGCTACTTCCTTTGACTCCCTAAGTGACGTTTACGCGAAAAAAAAGGTTTATTGTTCAGAACATTATTTTAAACATCTTTTGTTCAATAATACTTATCAAAATATTTCTCACTTTTGAGATATAAAACGTCAAAGATTTAGCATTCTGGCCCCTTGTGGCCCCTAATTATGTACCATATGACATAAAAGTTGTAATATATAGTTGTAGATCGTTAAAATAAACATTTTTGCTTCAGTAATGTATAACAAACTATTAACTGATAAAGAGTTATCGATTAAAGACTTTTGGCCCCTTTAGGCCCTTAAATGTGATGAGCCAGCGTTTTTTTCTTGGTATCATACTAAAGATCTTGTGAATTCTGCACAAATGTTGTTCTATACGTTTTCACAAAATATTTTACTTAAAAAGATATGATTGAAAATGTGTGAAAATTTTGAAATTTGTGATAGGTCTATTTTCGGGCCATAGCGAGCTTCCATGAGCGTCAATTCCGGTAAATTTGATATATGACACATCTCCAACATGTCTACTATATTCGCCTCAAAAAATTTGAAGTTTCTTTTGCCATTTTGGGAAAACTGTGGACAAAATGACCCTTAAAAATCAGAAAATCGACGATATCACAACCGGAAGTGAATTTCGAAAAATAAAAAAAAATGTATTAACTTCAAGTGATGTTGATACATCATCAATGAAAATTTCATATAAATTTTGTCCAAGCATCTATGAGAAATCGTCTGCACAAAATATGGACAGAAAAAAAAAATAATAATAAAAGTGAAAAAGAAACAATAGAATAATAGAAGGGTCTTCCGTTGGAGACGGAAGACCCTAATAATAACTAGAGCAAAGCTCGTTGCAAAGCAACGAGTAGGTCTTCCGTCCTGTTTGACTGGAAGAAGTTTTCATTTTTAACGAAAATGAGAAATAACGCCCAAAAATTGGTTGAATTCTCAAAATCTATCTTAATTAATGCAAAAATAAGCCATTTTTTGCCACTTCCGGTTTGACCGGAAGTGACAACGACGGACGAAAAATTAATTATTATGTTCCCAGTGACATAAGATACCCAAAAACTTGTCAAGAATGGCCAAAATACGCGTTATCCGACTACTTCCGGTTTGGCCGGAAGTGACGTCGTCGGACGTATTTTGACGACGCCCGTAGATTAAGCTTGACATTTTGAACAACTTTGCTTCTTTGACGTATTACAAATTCTCAATACTTTTTGAGATATAAAGGAAAAACGTTCGGCCCCTCTAGGCCCTTAATTTTAGGGGCCAGCCCTTTTTTCGAAATATCATTTAAAAGATCTTGGAATTGTACATTTATTTTGTTCGATATGTTTTATCAAAATATTTCCAGGTAAAAAGATATCGTAGAAAAGGTCTTAAAAATTTTGAAATTCGCGATACGACAATTTTCGGGCCCTAGCGAGCGCCAACGTGCGGCACTTCCGATGAAAATAAAATACATTTTGCACATCTATAGACTTAGGACTATCATACCTGAAATTTTCACGTTTCTATCTATAGCCATTTTTTAGAACGTTCGCGGACAACCTGACCCTTCAAAAATCATAAAATCGACAATATTTCCGGACCGGAAGTGACGTCATCAAATCCGAAAAAAATGAATCAAGTTCAAGTAATGTTACATGAGTCCTGAAAGTTTCATTAAAATCCATCGAGCAGTTTTCGAGAAATCGCGTGCACAAAATCGGTAAGAAAAAAAGAATAATAATAGGTAAGAAAAAAAGTGAAAAAGAAACCGAAGAATAACAAGAAGGTCTTCCGCTGAAGACGGAAGACCTTAATAATAATAATAATAAGAAACAGAGTAAAAACAATATGTTCCCAAACTCCGTTTGGGGAACATAATTAATGGTTTTTCAAGAAACAATATATATAGTAAGTACAAAACGTGACCACAGTTTTCCCGTGCACACTTGTGTCATATTAAATTAATAGAAAGGACAACTTTTACAATAAGAAAACATTTTTTTTTGAAAAGATAACTATTTTTCAAAGAATTGACCTATATAAACATTTTTAGCTCACCTGAGCTGAAAGCTCAAGTGAGCTTTTCTAATCACAGTTTGTCCGGCGTCCGTCTGTCTGTCTAGCTGTCCGTCTGTCCGTCTGTCTGTCTGTCTGTCTGTAAACTTTTCACATTTTCAACTTCTTCTCAAGAACCGCTGGGCCAATTTCAACCAAACTTGCCACAAAGCATCCTTGGGTGAAGGGGATTCAAGTTTGTTCAAATGAAGGGCCATGCCCTAATTCAAGGGGAGATAATTGGGAATTAATGAAAATTTGGTGGCATATTTTAAAAATCTTCTTCTCAAGAACCACTGTGCCAGGAAAGATGAAACTTACAGGGAAACATCCTCAGGTAGTGTAGATTTAAGTTTGTTCAAATCATGACCCCCGGAGGTAGGGCGGGGCCAAAATGGCCGACCAAAGTTTTACATAGAAATATATAGGAAAATTCTTTAAAAATCTTCTTCTCAAGAATGACAATGCCATAATTCATCATATTTATATTGAAGCATGCTCAGGTGGTGTAGATTCAAGTTTGTTCAAATCATGACCCCCGGGGGTAGGGCGGGGCCAAAATGGCCGACCAAATTTTTACATAGAAATATATAGGAAAATTCTTTAAAAATCTTCTTCTCAAGAATGACAAAGCCATAATTCATCATATTTATATGGAAGCATGCTCAGGTAGTGTGAATTCAAGTTTGTTCAAATCATGACCCCCGGGGGTAGGGTGGGGCCAAAATGGCCGACCAAAGTTTTACATAGAAATATATAGGAAAATTCTTTAAAAATCTTCTTCTCAAGAATGACAATGCCATAATTCATCATATTTATATGGAAGCATGCTCAGGTAGTGTGAATTCAAGTTTGTTCAAATCATGACCCCCGGGGGTAGGGCGGGGCCAAAATGGCCGACCAAAGTTTTACATAGAAATATATAGGAAAATTCTTTAAAAATCTTCTTCTCAAGAATGACAAAGCCATAATTCATCATATTTATATGGAAGCATGCTCAGGTGGTGTAGATTCAAGTTTGTTCAAATCATGACCCCCGGGGGTAGGGCGGGGCCAAAAACTTTACAGTAAAAAGCCATTTTCTACTTTTTCCCACCCTTAGTGCTCAGGTGAGCGATGTGGCGCATGGGCCTCTTGTTTTTCTCAATACAAGTTATTGAACATAATGGAATCTTATTCCTTGACCCTCGTAGGGCGATCGAGGCATTTTTTTTGGTGACACATACCACTTTTTTCTTGAAATTTTTGTGTAATCGGAATGGTCTACTTTCCTGATTAAGAGGAAAATTAACCATTCATAGCTGTTTCACTGCTTTAGTGTTATTTGTCTGTATACGATATGTTACATGTATGTGTTAAATATACTTTCCACACCTCAAAATTTAGGCAATAAGAACGCTCTTTTGATATTTGATTGAAGCTATCTCACCTATTTAAATGAACATTCCAAGGGAAAGGTGCTAAGATTTACTCGTGGCGTTTGGCGCGAAATTATGAATAGTGACCCTCC